>NW_024120615.1:0-8170 GCF_003073215.2 Triticum urartu
ATGCATCACCATGATCTTGTGTGTGCGTAGGAAATTTTTTGAAATTACTACGTTCCCCGACAGATTTCGCCTCCTACCTACCTGCACCCCTCCGCCTTGCTAGGATCTAAACTATGGAAACAATAATAACTCATGTCCACCCATATTCAACTGGATATATGTGCTATCGGATTTTGGGTTCCGGCAGACCCTTGAGGTTCGAACACTGGGGTGCGCGCGGAGATTTCGCCTCCTACCTACCTGCACCCCTCCGCCTTGCTAGGATCTAAACTATGGAAAGAACAACACAAGAGACACAGGGTTTATACTGGTTTGGGCCACCGTTGTGGTGTAATACCCTACTCCAGTGTGTGGTGTGGTGGATTGCCTCTTGGGCTGATGATGATGAACAATACAAGGAAGAACAGCCTCGCGAGGGTCTGTTCTTGGCTGCGGCGATGAACTGCTGGGAGGAGTTGAGTCACCCTTCCCTCTCTCTCTCTACCTGATCTTCTTTATCCTTTGATCCCTCTCTTTCCTTCCAACTTCCCAGCCCCCTGCTCTGTGGGTGGTTGGTCCTATTTATAGAGGCCCTGGTCCTCTTCCCAAATATCGAGCGGGAAGGGAGCCAACAATGGCGGGCTAATTTGAAGGGGGACAGCTAGTATCAGCTATCCTGACAAAAGTAGTCTTCGCCTGCGCAAAGCTCTGGTGATGACGCTGTCTTGGGCCCCACGGTGACCTCCGTCTCGTAGTCCTCCTGGTCTTGGTCTCGTTGCACCGAAATGGCAACCTTCGCCTGCTGCCTCGGCACTCAGCGGCTGCGCTTGTCCCCTTTGCACCAAATAGGAAAGGAGGACGCTGCGCGGGCTGGCACCCGCCTGGCGCCCCCGGTCGTCATGGCTTGCGTCACGGGCACCTCGTGAGGTACCCCGCCTTGATCTCTCCGCCTCCTTGTGAGCCAGCCTGACGAGGCCGCGCCTGAGGAAGCTCCGCATTGTCCGCCCCGCGAGGCTTGGCCCCTCGCGAGGGTCTTGGGTTTGTGTTGGTGAAGATGGGCCGCGCTGGGCCCCCCTTTGAGCCACGCCGCAGGCCGCAGGCAGGCAAGTCTGGGGACCCCTGTTCCCAGAACGCCGACACGTGCCTAGATCTTTCCTCACCACATGATGCTTGCAAAGAAAATAAAAAGGAATAGGGAAGAATACTTTGACTCTTGCATAAAAGTAAATACATAAAAGTAAAAGATAGGCCCTTCACAGAGGGAAGCAAAGGTTGCCACGCACTTTTTGGTTGTATGCTCAATCCCTTAGTGCAAAAGCATGTCAAGTTATATTGCCCCTTGTGATAGCAACCTTTACTATGTAGTTTGTCATTTTTATTACTTTGCCATCACAAGTTCGTACAACGCTCAATTTTCTCTTACACTGGATGATCTAACACATTTAGAAGCAATTTTTATTGCCATATTGCACCGATGACAACTTACTTGAAGGGTCTTACTCAATCCGTAGGTAGGTATGGTGGACTCTGAAAGCAAGATTTGGGTTTAAAGGTTTTTGGATGCACAAGTAGTATCTCTACTTAGTGCATAATTTTTTGGCTAGCAAAGATAGGGGGCAAGCACCACATGTGAAAGGATCTACAACAATATAACTTCTATGTGAATATGAACAAACATAAATCATTACGTTGTCTTCCTTGTCCAACGTCAACAATTTTGGCATATAATATTTTGATGGGGGCTCACAATCATAAAAGATGTCCAAGATAGTGTATTTTCATGTGAATCTTCTCTTCCCTTATTAATTCTTTCATAAATTGCATCATTGACCAATGCTATGTTTGTCAATCTCCAATAAATTTTACTACTTATGCTCTTCCTTATGTGATGTAATTACTTACCATAAGATTAGCATATGATCTTTTTCATTTATTTTCCTTTCTTTTTATTGGAACATGAAAGTAAATAAAGCAAAACTCAAACTAAACTTTATTAATATCTCGCGCACGATTACAGGGATAGAAAGATCACTAAGCAAACACTCGGAGAAAGATTGAACTAAATTTTGTATTCAACTAAATCAAAAGATAACTAAAGATAGAACTAAGATAAATAAAGGCAAAAGATAGTGGTGGTGATACGATACCGGGGCACCTCTGATAGAGGCAAAGGTGTCCCGATGTTTCGATGAGATAGATATCATTTTCTGTGGGAGTCGACTTTGACGATCCGACTACGAACGTGCGAAGACGTCGCGCCTTAGCAATCGCTAAACCAACTTCCGAGGGTTATTGACCATGCCGGAGCACGATTAACCTGACCACGAGGGTCTATTTCCTGCGAGCAAACGAAGAACAAGCAAGAAACTGAGGTTGCAATCTGGATATTGCGAATAAAAGAGGAAAGCTTTATTAATGAAGGTGGGGTTCTGTGACGTCTTGGTCTAGTCGTTGGACACAAACGAAGGACGCGAAGTTGCAGCTATGGCGAAATTTTAGTCTAAACAAAACCTAAAGTCTAAACGATGCCCTAAGGGCTGTATATATGGAGGAGAGAGGGGGAATTTCGTGGCTCTTGGAGGAGGGGTCCGAAACCAACCCTAACTCTTGTTTCCCCACACATACGGACTCTAAAACAGCCTATACTTAAGTATTTCGAAAATACATGGGCCTGGCCCAATAATAAGGTGACGCGACACCTAGAATAGCCTCTGGACGAAATTTATGAAGTGACATCTTGTATATTTTGTCCAAGGCTTCAGGCACTCCTTATGGTGGCTTCAAAGTCCTAAAATCATCACTTGTAACTCGTTCTTTATCCCCTTGTGCATGCCATCATCTCCATGATTGAACTTTCTCCAAGGTTCATCTTTCTTGTCCAAGCTAGGCCCTTCATTTGTAAGTAAAACAAATGTATCCAAACGAAAGTGCCTGATAATTCAATTGGCGTGCGCGAGCTCTAGTAATTGGTCCAGTATGTATAGCAGCAGGGGCTGTGGGTGTAACAATGGTATTGATGTCCTCATCATCCTCCCCTTCTTGAAATGAAGTCGTCCTCGACGAAAGCTCATATTCCTCACCCAAATAAGGCTTCAAATCTGCAATGTTAAAAGTGGGACTAACCCCAAAATCTGCAGGTAGCTCAAGTTTATATGCATTATCATTTATTTTCTCTAACACCTTAAAAGGACCATCAGCACGTGGCATTAGCTTTGATTTGCGCAAATTAGGAAATCTATCCTTACGCAAATGTAACCAAACAAGATCTCCAGGTGCAAACACAACATGTTTTCTACCCTTATCTCCAGCAAGTTTATATTTAGCATTCATACGCTCAATGTTTTCCTTAGTTAACTCATGCATTTTTAAAATCAATTCAACACGTTCTTTAGCATCAAAATTAACCTTCTCCGAAGATGGAAGAGGCAACAAATCAATAGGTGCACGAGGTAGGAAACCATACACAATTTCAAAAGGGCACATCTTAGTAGTAGAATGCAATGAACGATTATAAGCAAATTCAATATGAGGCAAGCATTCTTCCCACATTTTCTTGTTATTCTTCAAAACAGCCCTAAGCATAGTAGACAATGTTCTATTGACTACTTCAGTTTGTCCATCAGTTTGGGGGTGACAAGTAGTACTAAAAAGCAGCTTAGTCCCCAACTTAGCCCATAAACATCTCCAAAAGTGGCTAAGAAATTTAGTATCACGATCTGAAACAATAGTATTTGGCACACCATGTAAGCGAATAATTTCACGAAAGAACAAATCAGCAACATTAACAGCATCATCGCTTTTATGACATGGTATAAAGTGTGCCATTTTCGAGAACCTATACACGACAACAAATATGCTATCCCTCCCCTTCTTTGTTCTAGGTAAACCTAAAACAAAGTCCATAGATATATCCTCCCAAGGAACACTAGGTACAGGCAAAGGCATATATAAACCATGAGGATTGAGTCGTGACTTAGCTCTTTGACATGTAGTGCAGCGAGCAACAAAACGCTCAACATCCCGTCTCATCTTTGGCCAAAAGAAATGTGTAGCAAGTATATCCTCCGTCTTCTTGACGCCAAAGTGTCCCATTAATCCTCCTCCATGCGCCTCCTGCAACAACAAAAGAAGAAAGGAGCTAGCTGGAATGCATAGCTTGTTAGCACGAAACACAAATCCATCGTTAAGAACGAACTTGTTCCAAGTTCTCCCTTACAATTCTGCAATACATCTTTAAATTCAGCATCATTAACATATTGATCCTTGATGGTCTCCAAACCAAATATTTTAAAGTCAAGTTGTGAAAGCATAGTATAACGACGAGACAAGGCATCAGCAATAACATTTTCTTTACCCTTCTTGTGTTTAATCACATAAGGGAAAGTCTCAATGAATTCAACCCATTTAGCATGTCTACGGTTCAGTTCTGCTTGACTTTTAATGTGTTTCAAAGATTCATGATCAGAATGTATAACAAATTCCTTGGGCCATAAATAATGTTGCCATGTTTCTAAGGTCCGAACAAGAGCATATAATTCTTTATCATAAGTAGAATAGTTCAGACTAGGCCCACTCAATTTTTCAGAAAAGTATGCAACAGGTTTTCCATCTTGTAATAACACACCTCCTAATCCAATTCCACTAGCATCACATTCAAGATCAAAAGTCTTATTGAAATTAGGAAGTTGGAGTAAAGGAGCATGTGTCAACTTATCTTTCAATACCGTGAAGGCTTCTTCCTGTGCGGTACCCCAAACAAAAGGTACATCCTTCTTTGTAAGCTCGTTGAGAGGTGCAGCAATGGTGCTGAAATCTCTCACAAAACGCCTATAAAAACCAGCGAGGCCAAGGAAACTCCTCACTTGTGTGACCGTTTTGGGCTGCGGCCAACTCTCAATAGCTTCAATCTTGGCTTTATCAACTTCAATTCCCTGTGGAGTAACAACATAGCCAAGAAAAGATACTCGGTCGGTGCAAAAGGTGCACTTTCCAAGGTTACCAAACAAACGTGCATCACGTAGAGCAATAAAAACAGCACGTAAATGTTCCAAATGTTCCTCCAAAGATTTGCTATAAATCAATATGTCATCAAAGTAAACTACCACAAATCGTCCAATGAAAGCACGTAAAACTTCGTTCATTAACCTCATGAAAGTACTAGGTGCATTAGTTAACCCAAAAGGCATGACTAACCACTCATATAATCCAAACTTAGTTTTAAATGCTGTTTTCCATTCATCTCCCAATTTCATACGAATTTGATGGTAACCACTACGCAAATCAACTTTGAAGAATATTGTAGAGCCACTCAATTCATCAAGCATATCATCTAGCCTAGGAATAGGATGACGATAACGAATAGTAATATTATTAATGCCTCTACAATCAACGCACATACGCGACGTACCATCCTTTTTCGGCACTAAAATGATAGGAACAGCACAAGGACTAAGGGATTCGCGTATATAACCTTTGTCGAGCAGTTCTTGTACTTGACGCATAATCTCCTTCGTCTCCTCTGGATTGGTACGGTATGGTGCACGGTTGGGTAATGATGCACCGGGAATTAAGTCAATTTGATGCTCAATCCCGCGAATAGGTGGTAATCCCGGTGGCACGTCTTGTGGAAAGACGTCGGCGAACTCCTGCAAAATGTTAGTGACAGCAGGAGGCAAAGAGGAAGGCACGTCCTCGAATGAAAATAATGCCTCTTTGCACACAAAAGCATAGCAAACAGATTTGCTAAAATCTAGATCATCAATATCAGATTTGGTGGCAAGTAAACATGCACTTTTCAATTTAATTTCAGAAACAACAGTAGATGGTTTATTATTAGGCTTCATTTGGTGCTCAAATTCTTTTGCCACAATCTGATTTTCACTCTTAGTTTTCTCCTGTTTTGCTCTATTAGCTCTATTAATATCATCTTTCAAAATGGAATCAGGAGTCATAGGAAGCAAAGTAATATTTTTATCCTTATGAACAAGAGTATACTGATTGTTTCTACCATGGTGAATAGAACGTGTAATAAGAGCCAAAGTCTCCTCATCATAGTCACTAGCGGACTCATACCCACCATCCTCAGTAGCAATCATCACACGCTGAGATTGGCATTCTCTCGCAAAATGTCCTCTTCCCTTACAACGACGACAAATAATATCACTTGTGTGCCCTGTTGATGCCATGGAAGAAGAAGAGCTATAATATCATGTGTTTGCCCTGTTGATGCCATGGATGAAGAAGAGCTCTTTGCAGGCCCAGAAGGTGTGCTCTTGGCAGATAGTGGTGATTGTGCCTGCTTTATTGTATCACGGTTGGAGGTGGCAGCCGACGGAGGCGCCGGTGAAGCAGAACGTGTGGAAGTAGATGATGCACGTGGTGTCCATGAAGAAGGTCGACCTGCAGAAAAGTTAGTCCGCGCCAATGCCTGTCGATCCTGCACTTCACGTTCAGCTTTACAAGCAAGATGGAATAAACGAGTGATATTAGTATACTCCTTATACTCTAGAATCGTCTGAATCTCTCTATTTAATCCACCCATAAAACGTGCAAGCATAGCTTCATTCTCCTCAACAATACCACATCTAATCATGCCAGTTTGTAATTCCTGATAATATTCTTCTACAGAATTTTTTCCCTGTCTTAAGCGCTGCAATTTTTGAAGTAATTCACGTTGATAATATGGTGGAACCCAATGAGTACGCAGTTTTCAAAGCTGCCCAAGTAGCTGGAATAGGATATAATCTACAATGTTCAGACCACCAAACACATGCAAAGCTAGTGAAAGCACAAACAGCAGCAGGAACACGTCTCTCCTCGGGATATTGTAAACATGTAAATCGTTGTTCAGTTTCTAACTCCCAAGTAAGATATATATCAGGAACATATCTACCCTCAAATGGTGGAATATTCAATTTTAGTTTAGGGAGATGGTCATGATCTCGTACCTGAGGGTGAGCCCTACCATTGCCATTATTTGCATGTGGACGACCTGATGGTTGCTGTGCTGGTGGTGGCACGTAGTTCTGATTTTGATCAACCTCATCCTCATAATCTCCCACATAAGCATCCTCCTCCACATCAGCAGTAGGAGCCACAGAAGTAGTAGGTACAGCAGCACCAGAAGTTTGACCAGGCTCAATGGGAACGCGCTGTGCTTGTCCCACTTGATTTGGAAGACGATGTTGTTGTTGTAGAGGTGTGACAGGCGCAACGGGTGGTGGAAGACGCGTGAGCAATTCATTAAACTTGTTATCGAGCTTTGTTTCAAACGCCTTCTCAATGCCATCTATCTTCTCCATGGCCTCTTCAAATCTGTTTAGCACATCTTCCACCTGTCCACTCATCATTTGCTGAAACTTATCATTTAACTCTTTTTTCGTCATGTTCTCCCAGTCAATCGTGTCGGGTTGTGATCCTGCCATGGTTAGCAGCAATAAAAACACACAAGAATATGATCCTACAGACTACTAGAAAATGGCGGTGGTAGAGTGTCACAAATCCGTCAAGCGAATCTCAAATTCTTACCAGTTCTTACCTAGCAGCAGGCGGTGATCGGCAACCGTCGTAGTCAAAACTATCAAAGCTTGGATAGAGCGATTACCAGGGAGAGTCAAACGCACGACGTAGATGTATGTGGAGCTAGGAAGGCTTATAATATGGTAGCAAAAAGGGCCAGCAATAATCAATTCAGAGATGCAAAGTTGAGTAAACGCTTAACGACGGTACTGTGCTGGTCCTAGGCTAGACCGTGCTAGAGACGCGAGCCTAGAACACTAACAAAATCACGGCGCTACACGTAAACAAGGGAGGAGCACGCTCTGAATTTTTTTTCTTCTTTTTTTCCACTTTTTTTTGCTCCGCAACAATTTTTTTTCGAAAAAGTCTACAAATGGTCTAAAAACTGCCTAGCCAGAATTTTCCAGACTTAGTTTTTTTTTGAGTTTGGAACTATTTTTCTTCTGCGGATGGCTTGAAAGTTGGGGAGTCCTACTCTGTCACTACTCGGAGTATCGCTTGATCTGGAACTCGAAAACAAAGCAAAAAATACTGGACTCGGACTGTGGCAGAGATGAATCTGGTGGAAACTCAGACTGGTGGCGGATATATGTAGGACGGTGGAACTCAGACTGGTGGCGAATCGGTGATGGAGGTGGACTCGGATTATCGTGATGGCGGTGGATATGTGGTA
>NW_024120616.1:0-10043 GCF_003073215.2 Triticum urartu
AGGCGAAACCCAGTAACTTAAGCCGAGTCTGGACTGGTCATCGACTTTATATCCGGCGTGGTCCACCATTAGGGTGTCCCATACATCATAAAAACGGACAATGGATCCAATTTCATGGCCCAGAAGGTAAAGGACTGGTGCGCTAACATGGGCATTAAGCTCGATTATGCCTCGGATATCACCCACAGACCAATGGACAGGTCGAACGGGCCAATGGACTCATCCTAAGAGGCATTAAACCCTGACTGGTCCGTTCCCTGAAAGAATCTGACTGCCATTGACTCCGTATTGTGGGGCCTGCGCACCACCCCTAATCGATCAATGGGATACACACCGTTTTTATGGTATACGGGGCAAAAGCAGTCCTCCCCTGTGACCTCATCCATGACGCGCCCAGAGTGCGCATGTACGAAGAGAAGGAGGCTGAGCTAGATCGGCAGGATGACCTGGATGCACTGGAAGGAGAGGCGATATAGCTCGGACCCACTCTACTTTTTATCAACAGCAGGCCTGACGCTACCAAAGTAGGGAAGTTCGGGCGAAGGCATATAATGTGGGCGAGCTCATTTTACACCTCCCGGGGAAGCATAAGAATAAGCTCTCACCTAAAAGGGAGGGTCCCTTCATAATTGATGAGGTGCTTGCAGGACGAGCGTATCGCCTCTGCAACCCAACGGACAATCACCTTGAACTGAACCCATGGAACGTAGCTCGGCTTCAGCGCTTCTACGGCTAGACCGGTGCCATCACCCTCACTAGTTTTTTCTTCTCTTTGTAGATTTCCTTTCTCTTTTACTTTTTTGGATTGCCTAGCATTTCCCAGGTGTAGCGACCCGACCTCAAACGGTTAAGTCTCTGTGCTTCAGTGTCATCACTGGATCGGTAATGTTGACACACACAGTACTCGAAGGATTTATAACAGAGTAGCAATCACACACTTATTACATCGAATGTCTCCAAAAGAGAACTTATCACAATAAATATGGCTTAAGGCCATCTAATATGATAATAGCGGAAGGCTTGGAAGATAAAGTGAGTCCATCAACTCCAACGGCATAGCTGAGCTGCACGGCAACGATCTAGCGAACCTTACTCCTCGTCTGAAAAGTCTGCAATGTGATATGTTGCAGCCCGAAAACGGGTCAGCACATGGAATATGCTGGCAATGTAACACAGTAGAGCAATGAACAGAAATAATGCTAACACTATATGCATATTTGGCTGGTGGAGGTTGTATGGTTATAATGTTTTTTTGCGAAAAGCCAATTTTTCCCTACAACAAAGGAATAAGTTTTATTTTAACTATCATGGTAGTTGAAACAACACTGAGAAGGTTCCTCCAACTCAATCCCAATTAAAGTAGTTCATTAACCCAACAAATTAATTTAGAGTGATGAGATACAATAGGAAAATCCAAGTACTAGATACTCAAGATGTCCATAACCGGGGACACGGCTAACCATGATTAGATTGTACACTCTGCAGAGGTTTGTGCACTTTTCCCCACAAGACTCGATCTCCTCCGTTGGATTTCTCGTACTACATGATGTTTGAGAAACGAATGACCGAGACACAGTCTTTTAGAAGCATTTACTCTTTACTCTGGGTGGACAGTTACACCTACTTTCCCTCTACATCTGCTAGCCCACTGAAAGAGGTCACACAACTTACTCATACTATGCCAGAGCCCATAATGGCTTGTGGCTGCACACGGAAGTTTCTAGCATGAGTAATTCTTAAGATCCCTTTGAGCCTGGGTGGCGGACCGTAGGATGATCACACGGGTACTCCGGGATATCCTAGGACAACACTAGATTCTCCAGGTGCCCAAACAAGCAATCCACCCAGATGTGTATTAAAGTTGCCACTTTAAGTTGAACCATTAATTAACAATCTCACATCTGTCATGGATACACTCAAACCCAAACCACGTCTACAAGCATAGCATAGCAATATAAGCAACGTAGAGGTAACTCCCGAGGGTTTGATAGTAAAACAGGTATTAGGTTCTACCTCGTCATCTACTTCCCAAACCCATAAGTTAATCACATCCTAATCATGCAGTGTTTGAGGATTGGAACTAATGCATAAAAAACTGGGTAATAAAGGGGTATGATCACAGTGTTACTTGCCTTGCTGATGATCCGTGAAACCTAGAGACTCGTAGTAGCATGATTCGCACTCCGAGTGTTCTATCGCAGACAAACAATAGCATACATAAGCAATCAAACAAAGATGCACGGGTAAAACTCAAATAAGAAGATCTAACGAGAAAGTTCAACTTAAGAACTCCGGTTTGCAAAAAGAATCAAATCAAACGGAGCAACAAAACACAAACTGCGAAAGAAACAAGATCTGATTACTATTCTGGACTAAAGTCAAATTTTACAGTACCAAAATCTTGTTCAAGTTGGTTAAACGGAAAGAGGGCTTCGAGACAAAGATCTAGGCGCTTGAATCGCCTAATTCCGATAAATGAGCAAAAAAAAACTAAAACAAAAATCGGATCAGAAATCGCGATCGAAAATAATCACGAAAAACCCGAGAAAAAGAAAAATGGACGAACAGGCTAACGAACGAACGTTCGTTGTCTGTGACTAACGGGCGAAAACCGTTCGTTAAAACGAACGTACGGACGAACGTCCGTTGAATAAACTAAACCGAGAAAACCAACGAATCGGTCTAAAAAACGTAACTAGGGTTTTTTAAAAACGCGGTTTTTACATAAACCGAAAAAAACCGAACGGTGAGATTCAAACTCCGGCGCGGCTCCGGCGGCTTTCGGCGAGCGGGCGGCGGCGCGGGCGAGTGCGGCGCGGGCGGACGTCGGCACCATGTTAGTATTGTTTTTTGTAGGGGCCGGCTTCGGGGGTGTGCAAGCGGGGCGGCAGCGCGATGGTCGTGTCGACGGCAGGGCTTGCGGCGGCGCAGCAGCAGGCTGGCAAGGCGCGTTGGCGATGCTTGGCGGCTTCGTGAGGCGGCGGGCTGGTCGGCGCGGCTTGCGGGGGCTGGAGGCGGTGGCAGCTTGGGGCTCCAAGGGGGGGCCGGGACCGGCTTTTAAGGGGGGAGGGGGAGGCGGCTTGCGGGAGGGGGCGAGGCCATGGCGGCGGCGGCTCGGACTCCCTTGAGGAGTCCGGCTCGAAGACGACGGCGGCGCGGGGCTGGCTGGGCCAGCTGGGCCGCGACCCAGTTTGGTCCGGCGGGCTTCCTCTTTTTTTAAACATATTCCGCCGAAAAGAAATCCTAGAAAAAAATAAAAAAAAAATACCAAAACAAATTTTCACCGTCTAAATAGAATATTTAGAACAAGGTGAACATTTTCTTGGCCTAAAATGCAATTTTTGAAAATGCATATTTTTTCCTATGCAAATAAAAATAGCAATAAAATCCGAATAAAATCAAAAGGTTGATTTTAATATATTTTCCTCCAATATTTCGCTTATTTTGGAGAAGTCATATTATCTCCTCTCATATATTTTAATATGAAATATTTTCGGAGAGAAAAATAATAAAACAACTGATCCTCGTTTCGATATTTGATAAAATTCAAATATGAAAACCGTGAAATCCCCAACTCTCTCCGAGGGTCCTTGAGTTGCTTAGAATTTCGAGGATCACAAAATGAAAAGCAAATAAAATATGATATGCATGAATGACCTACGTATAACATTCCAAATTGAAAATTTGGGATGTTACAAACCTACCCCCCTTAAGATGAATCTCACCCTCGAGATTGGGTTGGCTAGGAAATAGGTGTGGGTGGTCTTTGCGAAGATCATCCTCTCGTTCCCAGGTGGCTTCATCCTCGGTATGGTGGCTCCACTGAACTTTGCAAAATTTGATAACCTTGCTGCGAGTAACTCGGCTTAGCAAACTCTAAGAATCTTGACAGGCTTCTCCTCATACGTCAAATCACTGTCCAACTGAATTGCTTCCAGGGGCACTGTATCTCTCAGAGGAATCTCGGCCATCTCCGCATGACACTTCTTCAACTAGGAAACATGAAACACATCATGTACTCCTGACAGTCCTTCGGGTAACTCCAACTTGTAGGCAACTTCTCCCATGCATTCCAAACACGGTACGGTCCCACAAATCTCGGGGCTAATTTCCCCTTAACACCAAAACGTTTAACACCTCGAAGAGGTGACACTCGCAGATACGCTCTGTCTCCAATTTCATAGACTACCTCCTTGCGTTTTGAATCTGCATAACTCTTCTGTCGAGACTGAGCTACCTTCAGTCTATCTCGAATTAGTTTAACCTTCTCTTCGGATTCCTTAATCAAATCTGGTCCAAACAACTGGCGGTCTCCAACTTCATCCCACATCAACGGTGTCTGCATCTTCTCCCATACAATGCTTCGAATGGTGCCATCTTCAAACTGGCCTGGTAGCTGTTGTTGTATGAGAACTCTGCGTAGGGCAAATTATCGTCCCAACTAGATCCGTAGTCTAATGCACAAGCTCTCAACATGTCCTCCAGAATCTGATTGACTCTCTCGAGTCTGTCCATCTGTCTCGCGGTGAAAAGCTGTACTGAACTCCAGTATGGCACCCAAGGTCAGGTGCAACTGATGCCAAAATTTTGAAGTAAACTGCGTTCCTCTATCTGATACGATGGTCCTCGGAACTCCATGCAGACATACGATCCTGGTCATGTATATCTTGGCCAACTTCGCACTTGTATACGTGGTTTTTACGGGGATAAAGTGAGCCACTTTGGTCAAGCGATCAACTACTACCCATATAGAACATATCATATCCTGATTGGTCCTGGGCCATCCGGTGATAAAATCCATGCCAAGCTTATCCCACTTCCATTCGGGTATCGGCATAGTGTAGCAATCCTGCTGGCTTCTGATGTTCTGCCTTCACTCTCTGACATACATCACAGATGGCTACATACTCGGCAATATCCTTCTTCATACCATTCCACCAGAAACACTCCTTCAAATCCAAATACATCTTGGTGTTTCCGGGGTGTATCGAGTATGGTGAGTATTGGCGAGTCATGAGCTCCTATAATATCAACTTCATGATCTCTGCATTATTGGGCACATATATACGGTCCTCAAACCACAAGGTCGTGCTCATCCTCCACGAAACCCTTTGGCTTTCCCTACACTCATCTTCTCCTTTATCTCAGTGATATCATTGTCATCCTTCTGAGCTTCTCGAATCTTTTCCAATAGTGTTGATTTAACCTCCAACTTTGCCAAAAACCCTTTAGGAACTATTTCCAATCGAAGTTCCCTAAGATCCTCGGCTAACTCCTTTGGCATCCCTTCGCTTACGAGGGTGTTGACATAACTCTTACGGCTCAAAGCATCTGCTACGACATTGGCCTTTCTTGGATGATAATTCAGCTTCATATCATAATCCTTTATGAGTTCTAACCATATCCTCTGCCTGAGGTTCAGCTCCTTCTGTGTGAAGATGTACTTCAAACTCTTGTGATCCGTGTATACATCACAACGGTTTCTAATGAGAAAATGTCTCCAGGTCTTGAGCGCGTGCACCACAGCTGCTAACTCCAAATCATGTGTGGCATAATTTAACTCATGCGGTTTCAGTTGTCGTGAGGCATATAAAACCACTCTTCCATCTTGCATTCGTACTCCTCCAAGTCCTAAGCGTGAAGCATCACAATACACTTGGAAGTCCTTGCGTATATCCGGCAGAATCAGCACTGGGGTTGTAGTCAAACATTTCTTCAACTCCTGGAAACTTGCTTCACATTCTTCAGTCCAATGGAACTTAGTGTCCTTCTTCAACAATGTCGTCATAGGCTTTGCTATCTTAGAGAAATTCTCAATAAACTCCAATAGTATCCCGTGAGTCCAAGAAAACTGCGGATCTCTCCAACTGAGGTGGGTGCCAACCACTCAGTGACTGACTGAACCTTGGTGGGATCCACGGCTATACCTTCTCCTGATATAACATGTCCAAGGAATCCAACTTCCTTCAACCAAAACTCACATTTGCTGAACTTGGCATACAACTGATGTTCCCTGAGCTTCCCGAGAACTAAACGTAAATGTTCCTTGTGCTCCTCTTCACTCTTCGAGTATACCAAGATATCGTCAATGAACACCACAACGAACTTATCCAAGAACTCCATGAACACCTTGCTCATCATACTCATGAAATAGGCAGGGGCGTTAGTCAATCCAAAAGACATGATCGTATACTCATAAAGCCCGTACCTTGTGGTGAAAGCTGTCTTAGGTATATCCTTCTCTCAAATCTTCAGCTAGTGATATCCTGATCGCAGATCGATCTTCGAAAACACTTTAGCTCATGTCGACTAGTCAAATAAATCATTGATCATCGGCAGGGGGTACTTGTTCTTAATTGTCACTCCATTCAACGCACGATAATCAACAACCATTCTTAGAGACTTATCCTTCTTCTCAACCAAAAGCACTGGGGCTCCCCATGGTGATGAACTCCTTCGAATATAACCTTTCTCCAACAACTTCTTAATCTTCTTCTTGATCTCTTCTAGATCGTTTGTGGGCATTCGGTAGGGTTGTAACGCCCTCGATGCGGCTATATCTCTCACGTGTCGAAGCACGACTTAGAGGCATAACCGCATTGAAAGCAATGTCGCAAGTGAGGTAATCTTCACGCAACCCATGTAATACATAAGGGAAAGAGATACATATTTGGCTTACAATCGCCACTTCACACAATTACATGAATAAAGCATTACATCAATCAGATACAATCAAGGTCCGACTACGGAACCAAAATAAAAGAAGACTACCCCAAATGCTACACAGATTCCCGATCGACCCCAACTGGGCTCCACTACTGATCAACTAGAACGAAACAACACAAAGGACAAGATCTTCATCGAGCTCCTCCTTGAGCTTGGTTGCGTCACCTGCTCGGTAACATCGGCACCTGCAAACTGGTTTTGGAAGTATCTGTGAGTCACGGGGACTCAGCAATCTTACACCCTCGCAATCAAGACTATTTAAGCTTATAGGTAGGGAAAAGGTATGAGGTGGAGCTGCAGCAAGCGACTAGCATATCTGGTGGCTAACAACGCAAATGAGAGCGAGAAGAGAAAGGCAAAAGCATGGTCGAACAACTATGATCAAGAAGTGATCCTAGAACAACCTACGTCAAACATAACTCCAACACCGTGTTCACTTCTCGGACTCCGCCGAGAAGAGACCATCACGGTAACACACGCGGTTGATGTATTTTAATTAAGATCAACTTCAGGTTTTCTACAACCGGACATTAACAAATTCCCATCTGCCCATAACTGCAGGCACGGCTTTCGAAAGTTCAAATCCCTGCAGGGGTGTCCCAACTTAGCCCATCACAAGCTCTCACGGTCAACGAAGGATATTCCTTCTAGCGGGAAGACCCGATCAGACTCGGAATCCCGGTTACAAGACATTTCGACAATGGTAAAACAAGACCAGCAAAGCCACCCAGATGTGCCGACAAATCCCGATAGGAGCTGCACATATCTCATTCTCAGGGCACACCGAATGAGCAAGACGTCGGGTAAGCCAGCCCAGAGTTGCCCCTGGTAGCCTCGGACATCGCTCAGTTTGGACCAACACTTAGAGAAGCACTGGCCCGGGGGGTTAAAATAAGATGACCCTTGAGCTGGCCGACTCAAGGGAAAGAAAAAGGCTAGGTGGCAAATGGTAAAATCAATGTTGGGCCTTGCTGGAGGAGTTTTATTCAAGGCGAACTGTCAAGGGGTTCCCATTATAACCCAACCGTGTAAGGAACGCAAAATCCGGGAACATAACACCGATATGACGGAAACTATGGCGGCAAGAGTGGAACAAAACACCAGGCATAAGGCCGAGCCTTCCACCCTTTACCAAGTATATAGATGCATTAATTAAATAAGAGATATTGTGATATCCCAACAAAATATCCATGTTCCAACAAGGAACAAACTCCAATCTTCACCTGCAACTAACGATGCTATAAGAGGGGCTGAGCAAAGCGGTAACATAGCCAAACAACGGTTTGCTAGGACAAGGTGGGTTAGAGGCTTGGCTCAACAATATGGGAGGCATGATAAGCAAGTGGTAGGTATCGCAGCATAGGCATAGCAAAAGAGCGAGCAACTAGCAAGCAAAGATAGAAGTGATTTCGAGGGTATGGTCATCTTGCCTGGGATCCCGCAAGGAAGAAGAATGAGTCCATGAAGAAGGCAAACGGACGTAGTCGAACGGGTCCTCACAAACGCGACATTACCGGAACCAACCCGAAGAAGCAACACCAGAAAGAAGCACACAACATAGTAAACAACCAACACATGAACATGATATGATATGCGGGATGCGGTATGCGGTGCATATGCATGATTTGACACAGAATGATTGAATCTGGCCTCAACATGGAAATCCAAGAGTGCCACTAGAAAGATGAGGTGATTTCGGTTGAAAGCGATATAAAGATCACCGGAATCGGATGCACGGTTTGGAAATGGCAAGCAAAACAAATATGGCACCGGTCTGCGATAATCAGCAAGTAGCCATCTAAATGCAACAAGTTAAATATGCTACAGCACTCAAACATGGCAACAAAATACATGGCAGGGATCCACTCATGATGCTTGACAAAAGATGAACACTGAGCTACGGCTAATTTATCCACTAACAGGTTCAAACAAGCATGGCAAAAGACCAAATGATAACAGGTTTCAGACTGAGTGAAATTAACACAAGTTTGGAATTTATCATCAGGAAGCACACTTTAGAACATGAAAACTACATGCTACAGGAACTTAACATGGCAAAGCAAGGCATGGCATGAGGCTACTCAAAGCACTTAGCAAAAGTCCCTTAGTGACCTTGAGCCAAAAGGGATCAGAAAATACAATTGCAAGCATGTGAACATGGCAAAAGCATAAACAGATCTCAGACTTAGTGAAAAACTGGAGCATGCAAAACAGTTAACGAGTAGGCATGTTTACGAGCTCGATGCACTCACTACAAAGCATGGCATGACAAACTAAGCATACACCCATCAAGAATACATGGCATAGAAGCTAGACATGGCAAGAACAACAACATAGCATGCACGGATCAATAGCAACATCCTCGGCACAATCGCTAAACATATCAACAATCTGCCAGGATCACGATATAGCAAAAGTAGAGCTCGATTGACTCAAGCTAGGTTGCTCCATAAATGCAAACAAAGACATGGATGGATATAGCACCACAATGTTAACAACACATCCTTACTGATCATCCTCAAAAGAGGCACGGATCACTAGTAAACAACATGAACATATGGCATATCAACAAAATCAGGACAAGGACTTAGTGAAATTCTAAGTCCCTGAAATCAGCATTACCGATTACGCTACTTTGCAAGCTTGTGCTAGTCACCACAAATATCACAAAAATACATGGCAAGCACCACTGTAAAGATGGCATGGCATATAACAAAACACATGTAGAGCTCAGGGTCATAGCATGCACACATTAATCATGGCAAAAATGACAAAATGCCATTTGCTGAAACAGATCTGACAAATACCTCACATAGCTCTCTTCCAACAGCATTTTGGGTAACAAGATGAGCTCAAATTAAAATGATGCAATGAGATGAAATGATGTACTCGTCGAGTCGAACATTTTGATATGCTACATGCACAAATCGGAGCTACGGATGCAGAGTTATAGCATGATGAAAATTGCCAAAAATTAGGGTTTCGGGGGATAAAAAGTCAACCGTGTTCTTCCAGATCCAGATCCGAATCTCGCCGGAATCACTGTAGCAGTTCGCCGGAGTTTTTTGTCGTCGCCGGAGAAGGAGAACAAGGAGGAAGCCGGAGGAGGGCCGGATCCGGTGGCCGGAGAGGGCGCCGGCGACGACGAGGTAGCAGGCGGCCGTGGCGAGGTCGGGCGGCGCCGGAGTAGCGTGGTCGAGGCGGCGGATGGCCGCGCCGGCGATGGCGCCCGGGGCGGCGAAGGGGCTCGGCCACGAGCGGGAGGCGGCGCAGGCACGGGAGACGGGCGGCGGTGGTTGCGGGCTCCTCCGCGGGAG
>NW_024120617.1:0-14238 GCF_003073215.2 Triticum urartu
CGCCCTGGTGGGTTGTGCCCCCCACGGGGCACCACCCAGGTGCTGCTCTGGCCTAATGGATGTCTTCTGGTCCATAAAAAATCCACAAAAAGTTTCGCGGTGTTTGGACTCCGTTTGATATTGATTTCTTGCTATGTAAAAAAAGCAAAAAATAGCAACTGGCACTGGGCATTGGGTCAATAGGTTAGTCCCAAAAAATGATATAAAGTTGCTATAAAATGATTGTAAAACATCCAAGAATGGTAAATATAATAGCATGCATACTTGATAAATTATAGATACGTTGGAGACCTATCAAGGGTACCCCTCGGGGCTGCACTATCCTCAAGCTGTTAGGGCCCGCCCTGCAGTCGTGCCACTTCTTTTGTGTACCTTGGACTTGTTATGTGTCCGCAAGCTGCTAGGATCATTAACCCTACGCATGCTGGTGTATCACTTCTAGCATAGCCTTCGTGGGCTCCGCGCGTTGCCAATTCTCCTCCCGAGCGTCCCATGAGAGGGGCCTATCGGCACGGCACCTGTGCTCAGGTCCGTCCCTGCAGTGCCGATAAACCTAAGAGACTGAGCTCTGGCCCTTGGGCCGGCCCCGCGCGCGTCACCTCAGCAGGTCCTTAGTGCCTTCATCTTCTCACGGAATGATCATGAGCGGATCCACAAGCGTGCGTTGCTTCTCGTATCGTGTAGTCGTCTAATTTGCAGGGACCTCATGAGCCCAGCGTTTGTGCGACATTCCGCCCCCTCATGAGGGATGGCTTCGACCGAGTGGCTGCCCGGTCTGCAAAGGCGAAGTATATCGATCCTCTCCCCCTAGCCACTGGCCAAGGCAATCTCCAAGCAACCCCTGCGAGGCAAAGCCACTCCTCTTCCATGGAAACCGCTTGCATGTTAAAAGGGGGCTCTTGAGCATCGCGCCTCAGGAGCTCCTACTAGATCTTGAGCCCTCACCCCCTGTCCTTGCACACGGCATCGCGACCTGGCATACCTGCGGCTATCGGTGTCAAAAAGCGGCGGATCTCGGGTAGGGGCCCCTGAACTGTGCGTCAAGGATCGATGGTAATAGGAGACGGGGGACACAATGTTTACCCAGGTTCGGGCCCTCTCTATGAAGGTAATACCCTACTTCCTGCTTGATTGATCTTGATGAATATGAGTATTACAAGAGTTGATCTACCACGAGATCGTAACGACTAAACCCTAAAAGTCTAGCCTGGCTATGATTATTCGGTCTATCTACGGACCTAGCCCTCCAGTTTATATAGACATGGAGGGATCTAGGGTTACACAAGGTCGGTTACGGAGAAAGGAATCTTCATAGTTGACGCCAAGCTTGCCTTCCACGCCAAGGAGAGTCCTATCCAGACACGGGTTGTATCTCTACGGACCATCAGTCCGGCCCATATCCAATAGATCGGACACCCGGGGACCCGTTAGTCCAGGACTCCCTCAGTAGCCCCTGAACCAGGCCTCAATGACGATGTGTCCGGCGCGCAGATTGTCTTCGGCATTGGAAGGCGGGTTCCACTTCCCGAATACTCCAAGATAGTCTTCGGATAAAACGAATGTGTCCAGATCTGCAACACAAGTACCACACACAACCACAGGGAATATAATATTTCACGAGTCCCATTTGCTGACAACTTCTTTCAAGATGACATCATGTCTGTTCGGTCACTATATCGAACCGTTTTTGTCCGCCGATCCGTGCTTCGAGATGCGGTTTCCATTGGCACATCTTGTCAAAGAAGAGATTGTGTCCCCTTATTGCGGGATTCTCATCAATATGGGCATGGGTAACCCAACCGTGCCGTTTACATAGCCCTTGGGAATAGGCGAGTTTTGGGGCGAGTGGGGAGGCATTCGATATTCACTGCCTTTATAAGGGGATAAGGATTGCCCCTTCTTCTCCCACGCCTTCTCTCTTCCTCTGCCCTTCCACTCTTGAGCTCTAGCGCCCAAGTTCTCATCTTTTTCCCACATGAGCAAGCACTCAACCATGTCTGGATCCAGAGGTCAAGGCATGTGGATGGCCTCCTCCGCCAAGGAGAAGGACATTACTGAGCTTCGAGCGGCCGGGTATCTAGCGAAGGAAATCACCCACCGTCTTCCAGCCCAGGGGCAAGTCATCCCCACACCGAAGCCCAACGAGAGGGTGGTATTATTCCCTCATTTCCTCCATGGGCTAGGGTTTCCACTCCACCCTTTCGTCCGTGGGCTCATGTTCTATTACAGGCTAGACTTCCATGATCTATGCCCGAACTCTTTCCTCAACATCTCAGCATTCATCATCGTGTGTGAGGCCTTCCTCTACATCCATCCCCACTTCGGGTTGTGGCTCAAGGTCTTCAATGTGAAGCCGAAGGTGGTGGATGGCCAGCACGCGCAATGCGGAGGCGCCATGGTGAACAAGCTGACCAATGTCTCCTGGCCAAAAGGCACTTTCGTGGAGACTGTCGAGGAATGGCAGAAATAGTGGTTCTACATCACAGAACCCCGCGGCGGCACCTGGGCCGTAGCTGCCGAATTCAACTCTGGTGCTCGCATGCGACTCACCCCCTGGGTTGAGAAGAGCCCGAACTGGTGTTCGTCAGATGAGCTGATAGCGCGGCAGACGCGCGTTCAAAGCATGGTGGACAAAGATATCAAGCTCGTCGATGTAATCCAGGTGATGCTAGTTCGCCGGATTCTCCCGTGCCAAAGCCGAAGTCGCCCTTTATGGGAGTTCAATCCGAAGAAGCACCATACCCTGAAGAGGCTCTTCAAAACCAGTCACGAAGACGCCTGGAAGTTGCTCTTCAAGGGCAACGAGACACCGCCGGCCACAGACTCGGACCGCGGGCACGACATTAAACACCTCGCCAATGAGGTATGTTATTTTTAACGCATCCTCTACTCGCTTGTTTAAAGGATGATATCTGTGCTTTTATTATCATTGCTTCTTCAGGAATGGACGGAGAGGGTGAAGCGGATCCAGTGTCCGGCTCCGCTACCTGAAGAAATAGTCATCCCGTGTTTAGCGAAGATGCTGGTGTCAGCGCCCTACATGGCACCGGAGAAGAAGGCCAAGGGGGTCCAGAGTGGCCCCCACCGCAAGGGCGCTTCGGGCGCGACGTCTGAAGACAAGACCCGCTCCTCCGCCGTTGAATACGACGACGATGAGGAGGAGGAGGAGGGCGATTCTCCCCCTGATGGTGGGAGGAAGAAGAGGGCGGCCACCACCATTCTGGAGGCGGAGGCGCCCAAGAAGGGGAAAGGCCCACTCGTGGGCAGCTCCGCACGGGATGTCGATAGCAGTCCAGAGCGACGCCCCAGAACAAGCCCCTGGCCGCATTGTGAGTGCTAAGAACCCGTACAAGTCCATTTATCCGGCCTTTCCACCTTATGGTATTTTATATGGTTTAATCATGTCCTTGCAGTCTGGCCCACGACAGCTCCTAGCGATCCTCATCAAGAGGCTCGTTGGACTCAAAGGAGATGGCCAGCAAGACACCGCCGGCCGCTTACTCTCCCAAGGCCAAGGGAGCCGACGAGGTGCTATCCCAAAGGACCGTCCCAGGACAGGGAGAGGTTCGGGAGGCCATCAAGGCAGCGCCGGAGGGTGACACCTCGGCCGCCGGACACATGGGGGAACAGGCCCCATGGAGACTGACGATGGGGGCCATGCTCAATTCGGCCCCCCTCTGAGCACGGACCCGGAGACCCATACAGCCCCAGAGTCCGACAAGCAGCCTCCCTCAAGGGAAGGAGGCGTGCCCGTCCCGCCGGCGACCTCTGTCCAACCAGAGGTGTCGGATAATCTATTGGAAGCGCTATGAGGCGCTTCCATTGTGTAAGAACATCGTATCCGTATGGGTACGGTGATTGAGAAGGTTCAGTCCGTTAAGAGCGGACTGACCGAAGCCTGCAGCAGCCTGCTGACAGGTTTTGAGGTAAGCAACATTTAACTGAGAAAATCCCAATATAGACAGTAGCCCCTGAGACACTGTCTAGTGTTCGGAAAGAAAAGCCGGGCAGAGGATCAATTAAATTCCGTGGGAAGCTAACCAAACTGTGTCCGATTTGAATAAGCGGGCATCGCTGCTGGGCGCGATCTCTCACACTGCCGAAGTCTCCAGACTAAAGTAGAAACTAGAGTGGGCCAAAGAGGAGCTCGGCCAGGCGAGGAAGCAGCTAGAGGACCAGCAAGGTATGTAGTGACTCGCTATGTATTCGGAAAGAATAAATGATGTGTACTGACCGTAGTGTCATGATATGTGTAGGGACGACAACCGAGGTCGAGGCCCTGAAAAAGGCCCTAGCCGAAGCCGAGGGAAAAGCTGTCAAGGAGCAGGCTGCTCATAAAAAGCTTAAGGCCAGGCTGAACGAGGTCCAGCAAGAGCTCCAAGATGCTGTCAAGAAGTATGAGGCCTTGGAGGGAGATGTTTCGGTTCGAGAGGCCGAACTCTCAAAGGCTCGCCAAAGCACGGAAGCGGCCCGGTTTGAAGCCCAGGGTGCCCTCCAGGAGATCCAGGAGGCCAAGAAGATTGCAACGGGTAAGGCACTTAGTATGCAAAGCAAGCATGTGAAGAAGAAATATCTCCTACTAACCCGGATTCGGAGTTCTCCAGGGGCATTTGCAGATCTGCCGCGTAGTGTGTCTGCCGCCGCAGAGTTCTTTTGAGCCGCAGAAGGGAGCTCGGCGGAGCAGTTGTTCTGGTCGCAGTATCTTGCGCTAGAGCATCCCGTGCCCTTCACCGATCAGCTAAAATGGCTGGTGGCGCTTCATAGGGTGGCTGAACTGGCCATGAAGGATTTGATAATCTGGCTGTGGCCAGCCGAAGCTATGCCCGGCAGCTACTTCGGACTCGTGAAGCGGCTGGGGAACGCCTGTCCTCGGCTGGACGTCGTCAAGCGATTGTCTTGCATTGAAGGGGCGCGCATGGCCTTTGCCCGTCTCAAGGTGTGGTGGGCGAAGATGGACGCCGTCAAGCTGACGACCGAGGGCCGCCAGAGGGTAAGGGGCACCGCACACCAGAGTGGTATTTTGCAGATGTCCTGGAGGGGTCACGCATTGTAACAACGCAATGTGCGCAAGACATTATTTACGAATGAATACAATCATGTTGTCTTTGCCCTGTATGATGAAACAAAATAGTTATGTGATATAATTTTTAGTTAAAAAATTTCTCCTCATGTCCGGCCGTGTTATGTGAAATCTGAGAGTTGGCCAATCATCGGCTTCTGCCCCCACGTAGGAATTACGGGGGTGTTCGGGATGTAATCTAAACACTCTTGATCCAATTGTTTGGTCCTTGAAGGAGGTGTTTGATGACCCACATGTGTAGGGTATCTATCATAGCCTTTTCGATAAGTAAGAGTGTCGAACCCAACGAGGAGCAGAAGGAAATTATAAGCGGTTTCCAGCAAAGTATTCTCTACAAGCACTAAAATTATCTGTAACAGATAGTTGTGTGATAAGATAAATTGTAACGAGCAACAAGTAATGAAAGTAAATAGGGTGCGGCAAGATGGCCCAATCCTTTTTGTAGAAAAGGACAAGCCTGGACAAACTCTTATATGAAGGAAAGCGCTCCCGAGGACACATGGGAATTATCGTCAAGCTAGTTTTCATCATGTTCATATGATTTGCGTTCGGTACTTTGATAATTTGATATGTGGGTGGACCGGTGCTTAGGTACTGTCCTTACTTGGACAAGCATCCCACCTATGATTAAACCCTATTGCAAGCATCCGCAACTACAACTGAAGTATTAAGGTAAACCTAACCATAGTATGAAACATATGGATCCAAATCAGCGCATTACGAAGCAACGCATAAACTAGGGTTTAAGCTTCCGTCACTCTAGCAACCCATCATCTACATATTACTTCCCAATGCCCTCCTCTGTGCCAAAACAATGGTGAAGTGTCATGTAGTCGACATTCACATGACACCACTAGAGGAAAGACAACATACATCTCATCAAAATATCGAACGAATACCAAATTCACATGACTACTTATAGCAAGACTTCTCCCATGTCCTCAGGAACAAACGTAACTAATCACAAAGCATATTCATGTTCATAATCAGAGGGGTATTAATATGCATAATGGATCTGAACATATGATCTTCCACCAAGTACACCAACTAGCATCAAGTACCAGGAGTAATCAACACTACTAGCAACCCACAGGTACCAATCTGAGGTTTGAATACAAAGATTGGATAGAAGAGATGAACTAGGGTTTGATATGAGATGGTACTGGTGAAGATGTTGATGGAGATTGACCCCCTCCCGATGAGAGGATCATTGGTGATAACGATGGTGATGATTTCCCCCTCCCGGAGGGAAGTTTCCCTGGCAGAACAGCTCCGCCGGAGCCCTAAATTGGTTCCGCCAAGGTTCCGCCTCGTGACGGCGGAGTTTCGTCCCGTGATCTTGATTATGATTTTTCCCTCGACAAAAGACTCCATATAGACAAATATAGGCATCAGAGGGCTACCAGGGGGCCCACGAGGCAGGGGGCGCACCTAGTGGGGTAGGGCGCGCGCCCACCCTCATGGATGGTGGGTGGCCCCCCTCTGGTATTTTCTTCGCTCGGTATTTTTTATATATTCTGAAAATAACTCCCGTGGAGTTTCAGGGCTTTTGGAGATGTGCAGGATAGGTCTCTAATATTTGCTCCTTTTCCAGCCCAGAATTCCAGCTGCCGTCATTCCCCCTCTTCATGTAAACCTTGTAAAATAAGAGAGAATAGGCATAAGTATTGTGACATAATGTGTAATAACAGCCCATAATGCGATAATTATCGATATAAAAACATGATGCAAAATGGACGTATCAACTCCCCCAAGCTTAGACCTCGCTTGTCCTTAAGCGAAAGCCGAAATCGAAAAATATGTCCAGATGTTTAGAGATAGAGGTGTCGATATAATAAAATACGGACATGAGGGCATCATGATCATTCTTAGAACAACAATATATATATATATTTTGTAATATGATCTCTTTTGCTAAAGTAACAATTCAATCACAATTTCAAGTATGAATCATAAACTTCATTGAAAACTAACAAACTACAATCTCAGTCATTGAAGCAATTGCAATTTATCATAACATCGGAAAGAGTCAATAAGAGCTTTTCAGCAAGTCCACATACTCAACTATCATTTAGTCTTCCACAATTTCTAACACTCACGCGATATGTATGGTTATGAGGTTTTAGCCAAGACACAGAGAAAGATAGGGGCTTATAGTTTGCCTCCCAACTTTTTACCTCAAGGGTAATGTCAATAATAATAGTTCATGGAAACTCACATTCAATTAGTTATATGTATCAGGATCTTTCCAGCACATTGTGCTTGCCAAAGGATAAAATGTAAAAAGGAAAGGTGAAGATCACCATGACTCTTATATAAGGTAGAAGATAAAAGTAAAAGATAGGCCCTTCACAGAGGGAAGCAGAGGTTGTCATGCGCTTATATGGTTGGATGCAAAAAATCTTTATGCAAAAGAACGTCACTTTATATTGCCACTTGTGATATGGACCTTTATTATGCAGTCCATCGCTTTTATTTCTTCCACATCACAAGATCGTATAAAGCTTATTTTCTCCACATTAATAGATCATACATATTTAGAGAGCAATTTTTATTGCATGGACCGATGACAACTTACTTGAAGGATCTTACTCAATCCATAGGTAGGTATGGTGGACTCTCATGGCAAAAACGGGTTTATGGATATTTGGAAGCACAAGTAGTATCTCTACTTGGTGCAAAGAAATTGGCTAGCATGAGAGGGAAAGGCAAGCTCAACATGTTGGACGATCCATGACAATATAATTTATCTCAGATGTAAGAAAACATAACCCATTACGTTGTCTTGTCCAACATCAACTCTTTAGCATGTCATATTTTAATGGGTGCTCACAATCATAAGAGATGTCCAAGATAGTATATTTATATGTGAAAACCTCTCTTTCTTTATTACTTCCTATTAATTGCAACGATGACCAAAACTATGTTTGTCAACTTTCAACAACTTTTATTCATCATACTTTTATATGTAAAGTTATTACTCTCTATAAGATCCTTATGATCTCTTTATTTCTTTTTATTTCTTTTTCTTTTATTTTATTCCCTCAAGATCATAGCAAGATAATCAAGCCCTTGACTCAACACTAATCTTTATTATATAGCTCACGTACTCGATTACATAGAAGGCTGATAAAGCAAAACTCACAACTAGATCATATTAAAACTTTATTCTACTAGATCAAGATATTACCAAAAGGATCGAACTAAGAAAAACGGTAAAGATAAAAGTTATGGTGATACGATACCGGGCACTCCCCAAGCTTGGCAGTTGCCAAGGGGAGTGCCCATACCAGATACTCGGTTCTTCTTTGTTGGTGAAGAAGATGATGGTTTTGTTGATGGCGTAGGCTTCTTCCTTAATTTGCGCTTGAGGACAGAATTTTGATCCCTCGGGTCATCCATCTCCTGCTCCAGGCTTAGTATCTTTTTGCATAATTACTGCTTGTTTTCCTGCAAGAGGCAAAGCGGGATAAACTCGATCTTAGGTTTCTTTGATATATCCGGGAGGCTTGACTTTTCGAACTCCACATGCATGTCCCCAGGTTGAGGTAATGGGACTTCACCTTCATCTGAGCTCGTCTCCTCCTTTCCCTTAGGTTCATAGTCCTATTCTTCTTCCGTAGTCCAACCACAATGCTCCACATCCCCATAGACCTTAGGATCTGCTAGGTAATCAGCCACATAGCTTTCTCCTTCGGAATCCTAGGACGACATGTTGCTCAAATCTGCAGCAGGACAGCTCGAAACAAATATAGGAGATATTTGCGTGATACAGTGGTCAAAACCTTCGGGAGATTATATAATGAGTTTTTATCGACCAAAAGAAGTATCGTGCAAGAAAATGGACTCCGGAGGGCACACGAGGTGACCACGAGGCAGGGGGTGCGCCCAGGGGGGTAGGGTGCGCCCTCCACCCTCGTGGAAGTCCCGTGTCCTTTCCGGACTGCTTATTATTTTCCTATTTTCTTAAATATTCCAAAACGGAGAAAAACTGCCATTAGAACTGTTTTGGAGTCGTTTTCCTTTCTGTACCACGTCCCTATTCCTTTTCGGAGTCTGAAACGTTCCGGAAAGTGTCCCTTATGTATTCCTCCGGGTTTACGGTTTTAATAACATTAGTTTCAACATTTATGGGATTACCTGAGATATAATGTTTGATTCTTTGACCGTTCATCACTCTCGGATTTGTGCGTTCAAAGTTGTTGATTTTTATGGCACCGAAACGATAGACCTCCTCGATGACGTAAGGACCTTCCCATTTAGAGAGGAGTTTGCCTGCAAAAATCTCAAACGAGAGTTGTATAGCAATACATAATCACCTACATTAAACTCACGCTTTTGTGTCATTTTATCATGCCATCTTTTAACTTTTTCTTTAAACAGCTTGGCATTTTCATAGGCATGGGTTCTCCATTCATCAAGTGAGCTAATGTCAAAAAGCCTCTTCTCACCGGCAAGTTTGAAATCATAATTGAGCTCTTTAATGTCCCAATATGCCTTATGTTCTAGTTCAAGAGGTAAGTGACATGCTTTACCATAAAACATTTTATACGGAGACATACCTATAGGATTTTGTATGCAGTTCTATAAGCCCATAATGCATCATCAAGTTTCTTGGACCAATTCTTTCTAGATTTATTAACAGTCCTTTGAAAAATTAATTTAAGCACTCTATTACTTAATTCTACTTGGCCACTAGACTGTGGGTGATAAGGAGATGCAATTCTATGATTAACATCATACTTAGCAAGCATTTTACGAAAGGCACCATAAATAAAATGTGAACCACCATCAGTCATTATGTATCTAGGGACTCCAAACCTCGGAAAAATAACTTCTTTAAGCATCTTAATAGAGGTGTTATGATCAGCACTATTAGTTGGAATATCTTCTACCCACTTAATAACGTAATCAACAGCAACTAAAATATGTGTGTATCCATTAGAGGAAGGAAACGGTCCCATATAATCAAAGCCCCAAACATCAAATGGTTCAATAACAAGTGAATAATTCGTAGGAATTTCCTGGCGTCTACTAATATTATCAATTCTTTGACATTCATCACAGGACAAAATAAACTTACGGGCATCCTTGAAGAGAGTAGGACAATAAAAACCGGATTGCAATACTTGTGTGCTGTTCTATCTCCAGCATGGTGTCCTCCATAAGCCTCAGAGTGACACTTACGTAGTATCTGTTCCTGTTCATTCTCAGGTACATAACGTCTAATAACACCATCTACTCCTTTTTAAAGATGTGGGTCATCCCAGAAATTATGTCTTAAATCATAGAAGAACTTTTTCTTTTGCTGGTATGTCAAACTAGGTGGTATAAATTTAGCAACAATGTAATTAGCATAATCAGTATACCATGGAGCAGTACGAGAAACATTTATGACAGCTAGTTGTTCATCAGGAAAGCTATCATCAATAGGTAGTGGGTCATCAAGAATATTCTCTAACCTAGACAAGTTGTCTGCAACGGGGTTCTCAGCTCCCTTTCTATCAATAATATGGAAATCAAATTCTTGTAGCAAGAGGACCCATTATTTAAGTCTAGGTTTAGCATCTTTCTTTTCCATAAGATATTTAATAGCAGCATGATCAGTGTGAACAGTTACTTTAGAATCAACAATATAAGGTCTGAACTTATCACAAGCAAATACAACTGCTAAAAATTCTTTTTCAGTAGTGGCATAATTTCTCTGGGCACTGTCCAGAGTTTTACTAGCATATTGAATAACATTTAGTTTCTTATCAACGCTTTGTCCTAGAACAGCACCTAGAACAGCACCTAGAACATAATTACTAGCATAAAACATGATTTCAAATGGTAAATTCCAATCAGGAGGTTGAACAATAGGTGCAGAAATCAAAGCTTTCTTAAGTATTTCAAATGCTTCTACACAGTCATCATCAAAAACAAAAGGAACATATTTTTGCAAGAGGTTAGTCAGAGGCCTAGAAATTTTAGAGAAGTCCTTAATGAACCTCCTATAAAAACCGGCATGACCAAGGAAACTTCTTATACCTTTAATGTCCTTAGAGCATGACATCTTTTCAATAGCATCAACTTTAGCTTTATTAACCTCAATACCTCTTTCAGAAATTTTATGCCCCAAGACAATACCTTCATTAACCATAAAGTGGCACTTCTCCCAATTCAAAACAAGATTTATTTGTTCACATCTCTGCAAAACTCGATCAAGATTGCTTAAGCAATCATGAAAAGAAGTCCCATAAACAGAGAAATCATCCATGAATACCTCAACAGTCTTTTCACAAAAGTCAGAGAATATAGAAGTCATACATCTTTGAAAGGTAGCAGGTGCATTACATAAACCAAAAGGCATACGTCTATAAGCAAAGGTACCGAAAGGGAAAGTAAAAGTTGTCTTTTCTAGATCCTCTTTTGACACAAGTATTTGAGAGAGATGAAAATAACCATCTAGAAAGCAAAAATGTGTATGTTTGGACAATCTTTCTAGCATTTGATCAATAAAGGGAAAAGGGTAGTGCTCCTTTTTAGTAGCTTTATTTAATTTGTGGAAATCAATTACCATCCTATAACCTGTAACAATTCTTTGTGGGATCAATTCATCTTTATCATTAGGAACAACAGTAATACCTCCCTTCTTAGGGACACAATGGACAGGACTTACCCACTGGCTATCAGCAACGGGATAAATTATACCTGCCTCCAGAAGCTTATTATTTCTTTTCTTACCACTTCTTTCATCTTAGGATTTAACCGTCGTTGGTGATCAAGAACTGGTTTAGCATCATTCTCCAATTTTATTTTGTGCTAGAATAAAGTGGGACAAATGCCCTTAAGATCATCAAGAGTATATCCAATAGCAGCACGGTGCTTCTTCAGAGTTTTCAATAATATCTTTTCTTCATGCTCTGAAAGGTTAGCACTAATAATAACAGGATATATCTCTTTCTCATCAAGATAAGCATATTTAAGAGTATCAGGTAAAGGCTTAAGCTCAAACACGGGATCACCCTTGGGTGGAGGGGGATCCCCTAGGATTTCAACAGGCAAGTTGTTTTTCAAAATAGGTCCCTGTTTAAAGAATACTTCATCTATTTCCCTTCTTTCATTCATGAACATATCATTTTCATGGTCTAGCAAAAAATATTGTTCTAAAGGATCAGTAGGAGGCACGGCAATAGAAGCAAGACCAATAATTTCATCTTTACTAGGCAATTCTTTATCATGCGGTTGTCTATGAAACTTAGCAAAATTAAACTCATGATACATATCCCCCAAACCAACAGAAACAATATCTTTATTGCAGTCTATCTTAGCATTTACAGTATTCAAGAAGGGTCTACCAAATATAATGGGACAAAAGTCATCTTGTGGGGAACCAAGAACAAGAAAATCAGCAGGATATTTAACTTTCCCACACAAGACTTCAACATCTCTAACAATCCCAACTAGTGAAATAGTATCTCTATTGGCAAGCTTAATTGTAACATCTATCTCTTCTATCTCAGCAGGTGCAATATCATGCATAATTTCTTTGTATAAGGAATGAGGTATTGCACTTGCACTAGCACCCATATAACATAAACCATGATAGCAATGATCTCCTATTCTAACACAAATAATAGGCATGCCTACAACAGGTCTATGTTTATTTTTAGTATCGGGTCTAGCAATTCTAGCAGATTCATTGTAGAAGTAAATAACATGCCCATCAATATTATCGGCCAAGAGATCCTTAACCATAGCAAAACTAGATTCAACTTTAATTTTCTCAGGGTGTTTGGGTGTCTTAATATTGCTTTTGTTAACCATAGTTGAAGGTTCAGCATGATCCTTTATTCTAACAGGGAAAGGTGGCTTCTCAATATAAGAAGTAGGAACAACAGGATCATTATAAGTGATAGTCTTTTCTTCAGCTTTAATAGGTGCAACTACTTTTACTTCAATGGGAGGATTATATTTAAACCACTTCTCCTTAGGGAGATCAACATGAGTAGCAAAGGATTCACAGAAAGAAGCTACTATCTCAGAGTCAAGTCCATATTTAGTGCTAAATTCACGAAAAGCATCGGTATCCATAAAAGATTTAACACAATCAAACTTAGGTGTTGTACCTGCCTCCTTACCTTCGTCGAGGTCCCAATCTTCAGAGTTGCATTTAATTCTCTCCAATAAATCCCATTTGAATTCAATAGTCTTCATCATAAAAGAACCAGTACAAGAAGTATCGAGCATGGAGCGATTACTAAGAGATAGCGAAGATAAATTTTTTTAATAATCATTTCTCTTGAGAGCTCATGATTGGGGCATGAATATAACATTGACTTAAGCCTCCCCCAAGCTTGAGCGATTCTTTCTCCTTCATGAGGCCAAAAATTATATATATAATTACGATCACGATGAACAAGATGCATAGGATAAAACTTCTGATGAAATTCCAATTTCAATTGTTTGTAGTTCCATGATCCCATATCATGACATAGCCTAAACCATGTCAGTTTCTCTCCCTTCAAAGATAAAGGGAAGACCTTCTTCTTGATAACATCCTCGGGCATACCTGCAAGCTTAAATAATCCACAAACTTCATCCACATAGATTAGGTGCAAATTGGGATGTAATGTTCCATCACCTGTGAAAGGATTAGCTAGCAGTTTCTCTATCATACCTGAAGGGATTTCAAAGTAAACATTTTCAGTAGGTTCAGTAGATTGAGGAGCAACTCTTTGCTCTACTGGTCGGGGTGAAGATACCCCGAACAAGCCCCTCAAAGGATTATGTTCCATAGAAACAAGTGACAGTAAATTTCAGCACACTATATATATTTTTCCTTACCAAATTCCACCTACCAAAGGCGCTTCACTCCTCGGCAACGGCGCCAGAAAAGAGTCTTGATGACCCACAAGTGTAGGGTATCTATCGTAGCCTTTTTGATAAGTAAGAGTGTCAAACCCAACGAAGAGCAGAAGGAAATGATAAGCGGTTTCCAGCAAGGTATTCTCTTCAAGCACTGAAATTATCGGTAACAGATAGTTGTGTGATAAGATAAATTGTAATGAGCAACAAGTAATGAAAGTAAATAGGGTGCAGCAAGATGGCCCAATCCTTTTTTAGCAAAGGACAAGCCTGGACAAACTCTTATATAAAGGAAAACGCTCCCGAGG
>NW_024120618.1:0-33012 GCF_003073215.2 Triticum urartu
GGTGCCAGCCACCCCAAGGGATCGTCGTCGTCGCGGCCACGCGCTCCCACGACCGGCGCCTCCAGCCCCAAGTCAACTACCAGAGCGGCGTCAGAGCAACCGGCGCTGACCAGACGTGGCGCCAACGCCGTGGCACGTTCGAGGTTCGCGGGCCAGCTGAGTCATGATGCAGTGTCAACGGCTCATGCCGTGCCGCCCAGTATGGTCAAGACGCGACCCGTGCCGGCGACCGTGAAGCAGAGGAGCTACGGCAACGGCACGGCCACATCCCTGGCGACCGCTGCCTCCCGGAGCGCGCCGAGAGGGGACTTGCTAGCCAGCAAAAGATTATCAAGCAGCGGTGTCGACGGCCGAAAGATCCACGACGAGAAGGCCGCACCCCGTCGAACCCCACGGTTCGGCTCATCCGCCGCGAGCACGCGCCGTTGTCTCGCTAAGAGCGACTCTCGGAAGCTCACGGTGAAGGAGGGCGCCCAGCAGCGGAGCGGCCGATCCGCAGCGTCCGGAAGCCCCCTAGGGTCCGCGGCCACGGTCTCGGACGCCAGGGGACGGCCGCGGTGCACGGGCGGGGAAGACAACCAAGTCGCGGGCGGGGCCGACGCGTTCCCGAGCACGCGGTACGACGCCATGCTGCTGCGGGAGGACCCCAAGAACCTCACGTGGCTGAACGGATGCGGGGAGGACGACGATGACTGTGAAGACGGGAGCTGCGGCGCAGGCTTGGTCGACGGCTCGCTGGAGCCGTTCCACGTGTGACGAGCGGCACAGGGGCGGGATACTGAAATTGGCGCTGACTTATTGGTAATCATGTTCCCTCCATTCCATATTAGTCGTCGCTCAAACGGATGTATCTAGCACTGAAATACATCTAGATACATCCATTTTAGATACAAGTAATATGAAACAGAGGGAGTACCTCCGTTACTTTTTAGTCTTCATATAGCTTTTATCCGAATTTTAAGTATCTCTATTTTGACCAAACTTTTAGAAAAAATACCAGTATTTACACTACCAAATGAACGTCTTTAGATTCATTATGCAATGGAGTTCCATATTATGTATATTTGATATTGTAAATATTGATATTTTTAATACAAATTTGGTCAAAGTTTGTAAAATTTGACTCGGCACAGATCTTATAATCGAGAGCCAGCAGACGCGACTTTGCATTGTCAACATTGGGTTTGCGTCAGAGTTAAATGGGCATCTTTCAAGCCATGTATAATGAAAGATGCTTGATAAAATAAATTAAGTTCTTTAGACGACTAGCTTCTACAAAAAAAGTCGATGCTTAAGAATATTTCTCTAAGCATTTTCTTTAAACATCTTGTACTCCCTCCGTTTTTATTTAGTCCACGTATTAGCTTTGATCAAAGTCAAGCTTTGTAAACTTTGACGAACTTTATAAACAAAAATATGAACATATACAATAACATATCAACACCATTGAATTTATACTGAATGTACTTTCACATCATATAGATTTGTTATGGGCAAATGTTTATATTATTTTCTATAAACTTGATCAAACTCTACGAAGTTTGACTTCAGTTAACTCTAATATGCAGAGTAAATAAAAACGGAGGAAGTATTGTATTAAGTCTAACTATGTTTGGCTTGAACGGCCGTGATCTGCGTCACATCGTCATCACCCAACGGTAAGGGTCGGCGGCAATAACTTGTTCACTATTTGCTTTTCTATGGCCAGACCATTTTTTACAGCTGTTTAGATCAAACTAGTCATCTGTATTTGCATCACACTCCTAATATTACACCCTCAGTTTCAAAATAATTAAAATTTTAGATTGTCTTAAGTTAAATTTGCTTAAGTTTGTTCAAATTTATAGAAAAACGGGTTCTTTGTGTCAAGTTGGCGTGGCTTGTGTAGCTTTCCTTTCCCCTTCCGCAAGGCGGCTAGGAAAACTCTTCCTCCCCTCAACGTCCACTGGCGAGTCGGTGGATTCGCCTCCCCTCCGCCTGTCGCTCCGGCGGCCGGTGGCGGGGGGGGGGTTTCTGGGGCCCCGAATCCGGCTAGTAGATAGGTAGTGTTTTAGTCCTCCTAGGGGTGGTTTTTGGACGGATGACGACGCTTCTTCTTCGAGTTGGTCTTTCGGGCTCCCATCCTCCTCAAATTTATCCGTTGGGACGGATTAGATGGAGCTCCGGTATAGATTCTTGCCAGCTCCTCGGGGTGGCGAGGTTAGGGTTTCCGTGCATACGCAAGTATGATATTTCATGTCAATTTCTTCATATCTATTCAAGGATTCAACGACGACGACTACAACTCCGGGGCACTGGTCCTTAGAGGCACGTGCACGAAGACTTTCCGGCTGTCATCGACAAGGTCAGGCCGGCTCCGGTATGGGAGCGGCGATAGCGGCTCCTCGGCGGCTCGTTCTGGCGGCGGCAATGGTCGTTCGATGGTCCATGGGCCTCGATGTAATTTTTATGTTTGAGGTGTTTTGTATTTATGGCAAATCTTTATAATGGATTTGATACTCTTTGCTAAAAAGAACTTTATAAAAATGTGTTAAGATATACGATATTAGATTTTTCTCGTAAAGGGTGGATTTTATTGTCTTAAAATGAAGCATCAAGAGAATACAAACACCATCAACATACATCCGACCTTTGCATAAATAAGATGGACACAACCAACCCCAACACATACATAAAGCCACGTCGGCAACTAGCAAGTCTTACAAGACCAAAGCTGTGTAGGGGAGAGAAAAAGAAAAACAGCTTAGCAATCATATATGCGATCGGCAAACTACAACAATTACCATATCCTCACCAACCATTTTATGACATCACATAGACGACGAAATTCTTCAACAACAATGCCTTCAGAAACAAAACAAGCGCTCAAACGCCATCGTCACCAGATCCAATCACCAAGGCTAGAGTCTAGGTTTTCCGAGCAATACCTTCAACAAGAAAACGATGCAAAAAATGTTGCCATTGCCATGCATAACCAATTGGGTCACACCAAGGCTTTCACCCCGAAGCTCAAGACTGGGTGCACGTAGTACCATAGAAGTTACTCATGTGTTGTTGCCACCACTTTTGCACGATCTATATCAAGCCTTCGTCCATAGTTTGCATCTCACCATTATATCCCACCATCGAATCTGAAGAGATGAATCCTCCCGAAGACCTTTCAATGACCATTACCATCGTGGAGCCCCAGGAGGTCGCTGCAGCACAATCTGTAGCCTCCACCACCCGGGCTGATCAGATATGGATCACCACCAAACCATTCAAATATGAATAAGGGAAACCACGTCGGGTCAACTATGGACGACGGTGAGGTTGCGGTCGCCCGATACAACCATGCCAACCTCACTGCCACCCGACAACCACCTTGGAACGAACATTGAAGGCGAAGGAAGAGAGTGGTCACCCCAACACAACCAGGGAAGCGATCCACCGCACGGCCAGCCACCATTATCCGCTCCCTGTGACCCGAGCACCGCCGCCACCCCAGCACAAGACATCGCGCTGATACATCCATTTTGCATCATTATTTCCTACTGTAAATTATCTTATTTCAATGATATATTTCACATTATGTGCAATTCTAATGCCTTTCTCTCTCTCAAAATGCAAGTTATACCAAGAGAGGGGGATTGCCAACAGTTGGAATTCTGAACCTAAAAATCAACAGAAGAGAAAGCAATTCTCCGGAGCTCAAAATGAAGCATGGATTTTTGAGGAATTATTTTGGAATATATGAAGAATTATGGAGCAAAGGTATGCGAGAGGGGACACACCAGCTAGCCACATGGACAGGTGGTGTGGCCTACCCCCTGGCCGCGCTATGTGTCCATGTGGGGCCCTGGTGGCTCTCCTTTCAATGCCCTTTGTCCATAAAATCCCATTTTCCCTAGAAAAAATAACAAAAAAGTTTTGGGACTTTTCACCGCCGTTTGCGAGGCAGAACAAAGGAGGAGCACTTTTGCTCTCACGGAGCAATTCTGTCTGGGAAACTTTCCTCTGGGTGGGGAAAATCGAAGCCTACATCATCGCCAATATTCCTTTCATCATGGGGATCATCAACACCATCTCATCTTCAAACCCTATTTCATCCTTTGTGTTCAATCTTTGTATCAAACCTCAAATTGGTACTCGGGGTGTTAGTAGTGTCGACTACATCTTGTAGTTGATGCTTGTTGGTTCAATTGGTGGAAGATAATTATGATCAGATTGTTAATCACTTATTTATACCCACTGATCATGATCAATATGATGAGTGGTGGTGCGGGTTGGTGGCGTGTCGACGGGCGATGGGCTGCATGGTGGTGGTGCAGGCCGGTGGTGGCGTCGGCGATGGTACTTTTGGCAATGCCTTGGCGCCGCCGGTCATGGTTGACTGGGTCGCGGGCGGCCCTCTCGCCATGGTTCTCCGGTGGGGGGGGTGCGACAGCAGAGGTGGTGGGCTGCTCCCACCTAGTTGGGCCCTCGCAGCTGGGTGGCGGCGCTCGGCTCGGGAGGATTTCCCTTGTGGCGACTCTAGGTGGCGGTGACAGCTCGACAACCCTCCCTCTCTGGCATCTGGCGGCGGCCGGTGCCTCCCGGTGTTTCGGGCCTTCGACGCGGGGGCGGAACGCGGTTCGGGGGGGGGGGGGGGGGGGCCAACAGGGGGGGGGTCGGCCCTTCTCGAGGCAGGTTTGCCACCGGTAATTCTGGAGGTGGTTGGGGTCGCGGATCTGGGCAAAGTCGTGGCCTTTGGTAGCTTCGGGGTGGTCTCATGGCGGGGCGGCAGCCCTAGCAGTGGGAGTCATGTTGATCGTGGGCGGATTGCGTGGCTCGGATGGGCGCAGGAAACCATGGCCGCTCGGGTAGCATGACTGTGGGCGATCGCGGACCGGGGTGGCGGCAGAGGAGGTGAAGCTCCTCATGGTGGTGGTGTCCGTCGGCTCTAAGCGGATCCATTTTGCTCATCTTCTAGGTGCCTTGTAGTCGTTGAGGTTGTGTGTCGGTGCCCGGCATTCGTGTATCTTGCCTTGGGTGTGTGTGGCGTGCGTTTGTATCGGATGCTTTGATGTTGTGTTGGTGCTTTATAATATAAAGCGGGGGGAAACCCTTTTTCGTCATCAATATGATGATTTGTAAGTAGCTCTATTTATTCTTGTGGACACGAGAGAAGCCTTGTTGCTAGTAATCATGTGAAGTCGATGCACGTTTAATGTTTTGATATTATGTTGTGTTGTTCTTTCTCTAGTCGTGTTATGTGAATGTCGATTACATGACACTTCACCATGTTTGGGATAGGGGAAGGCATTGTGGAATTATTTTGTAGATGATGGGTTACAGGAGTGATAGAACATAAATCCCAGTTTATGAATTATTCCGTAAGGGGCTGTTTTGGATCCAGTTGCTTAATGCTATGGATAGATTTATCTTAATTACTTCTCTTGTAGTTGCGGATGCTTGCATGGAGAGTATAATCATAAGTAGGTATTTGTTCAAGTTAGGATAGTACCTTAGCTCTCATCCAGCCACATAACACTTATCAAGGCAATGAACGTACTTCAATGAATCATGGTGAAAGTAACCTAGCGATAGTCCCTGTGTCCCGAAGAGCTCTTTAATCACTATAAGAAGTATCACTGATTTGTCATTAGCAGGATTAAGCATTGGGATACTTACTTGCTATCTTGTCACTTGTTACCCTATTAAAAATTATCTTGCTACCAAATTATCTATCAAAACTATATTACAACACTTGTAGTGAAATCCTTGCTAAAAACTACCTATCAATTCCTTCTACTCCTCGTTGGGTTCGACACTCTTTGAAAGACTATGATTGATCTCCTATACTTTTAGGTCATCACGCGCCACCAGGATCCAGGCCCCCCAGATCGAAGCAGCCGCAAGGAAGTGCCTTGCCGTCACCGTTGGCCACACGGACTTTTCCCAATAGCATCCTCTGGCGGCGGCATGGAAGGTGCTTACTCTCTCATAAGAGTGGTTGGGTAACCCCTAAACATAAGGCTGAAGTAACCTAGCAATAAGTATTTACCACAATGATATGTAGACCGTTATTCAACTACAGCTACAACTAATACTCCACCGAATACCGCTATCCATCATGCATCTCGAAGTATTAAGTTTATTTATGATCGATCGCAAGAAAATGTTACGCTTTGCAAGTTCAAAAGGAAAAGGCGGCACACTTACAACTCGTACGCGTCGCACCCCGACAGTCCGGCTCGCACGCCGCTCACCAGAGGGGACACACATTGTCACGCATTTTCACTAACATGTGGGACTGCAATTGAATAAACCGTCGATAGCCGAAATCTAATCGCTCGGCGGGCGTCGGCTGAGGAGAGACGGGGGAGGGAGAAGAGATCGCCCGCCCGCCACGCACGGACTCCAAGAAATATATATGGTGGTAATGTGAGGGGGGCCATGGGGGAGTCCCGAGTACGTGAAGTAGAAAGGCACAAATGGTATGAACATGCATGGCATATAGGGTGTGTTTGGTTGCGTTCTCGTCTCAGCATAGTTGTTCCCTTTTCATGCATGCTTCTAGTGTATTTGTGCTAAACTAGTGGTGACTCATGCACCCTCCATACACTCTACCAAACACCCAAAAGTGGGTCAAGAAGGGAACTCTTGGGCGGCATTTGTCTCTTACTACGTACTCCCTTCGTTCCAAATTACTCATCGTGGTTTTAGTTCAAATTTGAACTAAAACCACGACGAGTAATTTGGAACGGAGGACTAAAACCACGACGAGTAATTTGGAACGGAGGGAGTACCACTAAATGTTGTACGTGTACTGCACGGTGATGTTATGGAGTACGTGCCAAAGTACTCTACTACCACTATATTAGTTGGAGGCACATATTAGCTTTTATATTTGTTTACGTGTATGCCTCGAGACCTTTCAACTAGACGTGTCTTTCTCTCCAGGTCGCACTTTGTATCGTTCATACCACTAGTACAGTAGTACTACTACGTGTGATCTCCGACCCAGAAGTGGAGACGCTCTACCATGCTTTTTTTTGTGCTAGGCTCTACCACGCTGTTCATGTCCCACTCCTTTCGCTGACGTGTGGGACATACAGCATGTGCCATGTTTGGCACTCTTCGTCATAAGAGTTGAAACACTAGCATTCATCAGAAATAAAAAAATAAATATAAATCAGCAGTGATAATATTTTTTTTTTGAAAAAATTATCCCGATCTACCCCGGTCGTATCGCAGGCCCAACCATTCCCAGTGTAAGTTGGTCGGACGAAGGAACCATCATGACTTTGTTGAATTCCGCTTCTTCAAGAAAACTTACTGTACCCGCAATACTGCTACCACACGCGAAGAATGGACGGCACTGTACCACGTCATATCACTGAAACCCACTAGGCCATCCTAAAAAAACCACTAGGCCAAACTAGCCCGCCTGTAGGTCATCTATTTTGGAACGGAGGGAGTACGTCTTTGTACTGTTATGATTTTCTGTTGTATGTCTCTGTACTTTTTCTATGATTTTCCTACCCTATGAACCAAATGAGGCATGAATGTATCCGTGTCGACTAAGCCTACAATTTTAAGAGTTTGGGCTATTGGCCGATCGACGACGGATAAGTATAAGCGTACCACGAGCTCATCAGCCCCAATGTTTCTCTTCGGTGAGTGTTTTGCAAGTACTATAGCTCGCATAGTAGCTAGCCTACTAACACTAAGAATCATCAAACAAGCCCTGCTGATATGATAAACAGTCCAAACTGACATCTAAGCATGCCATATATTACATCAAAAACTGGTGAGGATACATCTGTTTCCATAACTCGGAGAGGGTTCACATGATTCACTATCAAACAAAAGTAGCAAGTACCTCCCACAAAAGACAGTGCACTAGCCCTAAGATGGTTTGATAACACGCATCGTTCTGGTAATTAAACACATGGCAATGCAAACTACCCTGAAGGATTAGCGCGACCAACTATTTCTTGTCATTGATCTCTCGGGCAATGACCACAGCAGGGACAGCAGCATGTGAATCGATCTCTGGGGCGATGTCCACAGGACTGACCGCGACATCAGAATCGATCTCTGGGGCGATGTCCACAGGACTGACCGCGACATCAGAATCGATCTCTGGGGCGATGTCCATAGGATGGATAGTGGCATCGGAATCGATCTCCGGGGCGATGCCAACAGGACGGACTGTGACATCGAAAACGATCTCTGGGGCGTTGTCCACAGGACGGGCCACGACATCGGAATCATCAAGGACGTCCACCGGCACATGCACAACCCTAACATATTAGCAAGCACATTGCAAATAATCAAAAACCACAACTATGGTCATAAGCCATTATTTTTTACCTTGTGCAGCTCACTGGGGGATCCCATGCCTCCGGGGGCCATCTCCTCGTCCTCGATGGGGCCATCACCTTGCCAGGGGAATACTGCTTCTCAACGGCGACTATATCCTCAAACTCCGCCTTGAGCCTCGCATAGGTGGCCATCAGAGTTTTTGGGGTAGGCACGGTGGGGCCCTTGCTGTTCTTCCAACTTTCTTTGAGGAGTTCGTCCACCAACATCGTCAACTCTTTGTCCAGTGCTTGTTTCTTGGAGTTCTTCGTCTCCATGGGTTGGCCCGCCAACATGGTCAACTCGTTGGTTGGTGCTCGCTTCCTGGAGATTGCTATCTCTAGTGGGTTGTCCGCCGGCAACTCTTTGCCTAGTGCTCTAGGATCCATTAATGAACTAACAAACAAAATGCAATCGAAAGGAAACCACAATCGCAATGAAAATGGGAAAAGAATAGGCTATGAGAATCGGTCGGTGCTTCGCAAAAAGAAGATTCTTGGAATGAAAATATAGCAGCATCACTGATTCGCCCACCTTTCCTTCGTCGGTACAGAAGAAAAATGGCAGAAGTGAGTAGTATGGAGTGAGGTTTTCTTCAAGAAAGGGGTTCAACGAGCGTTCGAGTGAAATGATGGTTCCTTCGTCCAGTCCAACTTCGAGGCCACTTTACCACTGCTGGTAAAGGCGTGGGTTTTGTGATATGACAGGTCATGATGGCCACACCGGGGTGACCGATGAGTTTCGACTGTAGCACCTCGCTGTGATTTGGTGGATGGCACGCGGGTCCGGATGCTTTGATGTCCCGCATGTAGATAGAGTGGCTAGTCATATAGGAGTGCTCAATATTGTGCACCGCGACCAAGGCGGAGAGGAAAACGAGAGAACTACGTAATTAATGCATGAGTTTAAATAGGGTAGTTTTGTAAAGTACGAGATACATTCCTCCAATCGCAAAATGCCTTGGTTGATGAGATTTGAGCCCTATAAACCAGAAGGGAGGGAGTACTGCATGTGGTTTAGTCTAGTCACTTGTTGAAATCTCTAGAAAGGCAAATACTCCTTTCCGGTTCACAGGGCTAAACTAGCAAGTACTAGTACTACAATAGTGGGCTCAAATAGCAATTTTGTCTCATGCAAGAGCCTGGCTATATGCATGCTCCAAGGCACCGCACCACGCGAGCGTTGGCAACTGCCACGTTCGGGTTGCGCTTGGCTCTTCGCCTCTTCGAGAAGACGAACAATGATGTTACTCCTACTTCTACAGTATCGAATCCACTGTTGCATGTCCGTCCACCTCGTGCGGGAGGGATAGTGTGTAGCGAAAGCTCCTACTAGTCCTGCCAGCCGCCATGCTCATGCGCGAGGGAGGGACACAACTTCATTGACTTACTGCTCCTGCCTTTGCGTCTATGACAGGTGGGCCCAACAGGTGGTTGGCCCACCTGTCATGCAGCCAAAGGCAGGTGCAGTTAAGGCACCGGAGCTCAGTCCGCGAGGGAGAGGGCGTTGTAGTAATCAAACTTCTCGGTCTTGTACGAGTTGACGCAACACAACAAAGCACTGCACTCAATATAAGTCTTTTTACACCTTTCAAATGGACTACAACATATGGATGTATGTAGACATATTTTGCTTCGTATGTAGTCACTTGTTGCAATCTCTAAAAATACTTATATTTGTAAACGGAGGGAGTACAACGCATGCATGCATGTCATGACTTCCCTTTTGATACTTGCATGTGTTTATTTGATGCACCTTGCCAAATTTTGACTATAAATTTAACTAACCAAATTTTCATGCATGTCACAAAAAATTACGGGGCCGTTTGGATTGTGACTATGTTTGTCTTATGTTGCCACATTATTTTCCCCACACTTGCCTAACTTGAGTTGCTCAAATTGTTAGACACACTTTGGCTTACCTAAGGGAATCTTGCCACACTTTTTGTGTCTATGACATGTGGGGTTCACTGCTAATAAAAAATTCTTGTCTTAGGTGTGGCTAATAAAAAAGACTTATATTTAGGAACGGAGGGAGTAGAAAATATAAATAATAATGCATGTTGGGGCAACCCACGTTTCCGAAAATTTTAGCTGTGGGCTTGTTCACAATTTTTATGAGGGGGTGGATACAAAGTGCGACCTGGCACACCGTAACACCACTTGGAACAAGCGGGTAGCTATCTCAAAAAACAATCAACAACTAAAAAAACGCGACCTGGCACATAGTACACAATTTTAAACGATTGTTTTGATGGAGTGAAAAAGGAAAACTACCCCACTACGTATATATAGGCTGGAGCCTCCGCGCTTGCTTGCTAGGGTTGCTCTATTCACACACTCTCATCCTCTCCATATCTAAACAAGATAGGGGTGGTAACACTGTCTTTCTCCCTTAAAAAACACCGTCTTTCTATCCTCACCACTGGTCACAGATCTGAACGTATCCTCCTCCGCCGGTGAAGGGGAGGAGGGGCAGTGTTTAGGCCGTCATCGACAGCGAGGGAGGAGACCCACTGCCGGCCGCACCGTTATCTCTGGCCGAGCGCCGGTGCAGGAGGTCCTCCGATCCCTTCGTCGTTGCCCTAGTGTGGGCGGATCCCGCCTCTCGCCGCCCACGTATCCACATCCCGACGACCTTCAGGTATATCTTCCTTCGAAAACGCCTTAGCTCTACTTCCCCAGCTCGCTACGTCGCTGCATGTGCATCATTTTCTACCTCTCATCCCCTCTCGATCGGATGGTCCAACGTCACCTATTTTTTTCTTCTATTGTTAGAGGTAAAGCTACTTCATGGAGTCGAATCTTGTACTTGGTTCAAACAAGAAATAAAGTGGGGGTGGGGGAATTTAGTATGTACATCGGACTTGGTACAAACAGGAAGGAAAGGGGGTGAAAGTAGTACAGACTGGTCATCCAACTGGTCTCTTGGTCGAAAAGGGAAATATCGGGGTAATGCTGTACACAGTGGGATGACCAGGACTAGATTTGTTATCCACACATAGGAGTAGGTGGCTAGAGTGAACAAAAATGGGATCAACCTAGATATGTCTCTTGGATGTTTGTTTCTCGGGGCAACAAACTCTGAATCACCACTTTATGCCCCTGTTTAGGTACATGGTGCTGGACTGCTGGTGCACCCACTATCCCATGCCCTTATACCGAATATTTAGCTGTTCTTAATCTAATGCCCCTGGTAAAATGAATCCATGCCACTGTTATAGGCCATGACAAGTTTAGCCAAATGTTTTTGCTTGTAATTGTTTGAGACTTTGACTATTTCCATTGTAGCTTTTTGTGCAAACAGGGATATCCATTTCACCAGGTTGCTGTTGTGACCTTTTAGTGCACTGCACAAAACACTTCCTAAAAGAAGTGACTTTTGTGCTATTTAACTAGAATGTTAGAATGGAATAGTTGATTCATTTTGGTGGAACTGCACAAAGGGAGATATGTCTTCCAATCCTCATCATCCATATTGGCGCCATAACCTTCCTTTAGGTAAGAATGATATTTAATGCATGTGTTCGTCTCTATTTTGCGACTCCCATGAGAAAATAATGCTATTGTTTGCTAGTACACTTGTACTCCCTCACTGAAAAAACCAATTCAGAAATAGAAGGCGAATCATGTAATTGGTTTCACCAACTGGTGAGGAGAAAGAGAAACAGAGGATGAAGAGGAGGAAGAAGAGTAAACAGTGCCAAGGTGATCTTGCTGAAGCCAGAGGCCTCAGTCGAGGCCATTCAAGGGCTCCGGCAACGTCTACCTTACATGTGAGACGATCCTCCAGGGAGCCCTTCCACTTCTGCTGTCTCTCCTGCAAGGTCACTTAATTAATTAGGAGTACTTAAGTACCACTAATTTATTGCTGCCTAATTTTCCTGTCGGAGTTAAACAAATCTTTAGTAGCACCTTATGGTGAATCATGTACGTGTGTATGTTTGTCTATGGAGGTGAATAAAGTGGTGGACTAGGGAGGGCATATTATTAGTGTCATGACATAATAGTGCTATTGTTTTGCATGTCAATTTATTGCCATTGGTTTAATGAGGCAATGTTTTGCGTATTGTCCATCATGAATTTGATGCTACTGTTAGAGTAATATGCTAATGTCTTTCTATCCTTTCTCACCAAGCTAATGAAGGTTTCACCTTGTTCCTACTTGTGCAAACAGGGATCATGTTGTGCCAATCATACATTTTAGTGGAACTACACAAGACAATACAATGAACTGTATCCCAGCCAGTGCTTTAACTCTGCTAGAAGTTCTGGTAATCTTTCGATATAATCTCAGCACCGGTAAACAAGAGTGATTTCAACCATACATTTGACGTGCACAAAAATATATACTATTGAGTGATTCCAGTGAGTGCTTTATCATATCTTATGGGACTACATGAATAAGCTTTTCTCCTCAGGTTTGTACCGGCCTAAGGCCTTCCTCCATATTAGTTTGTTGTCATCTCTATTTGTATCATGCTACTGTCATGAGAAACTCCGTTATCTTTGCACGTTAAATTTTTGCAACCTATGATACATGGCAATGCTTTGAGTGTTGAGCTAATTGGCACTGATTAAATAAACAAATACCTCTCTTTAAGCAAGACTACTATGTTGCTAACTTTACCCATTAAGATAATGAGTGTCGGTGTAAAAACCGGCGGATCTCGGGTAGGGGTCCCGAACTGTGCGTCCAAGGCGGATGGTAATAGGAGGCGGGGGACATGATGTTTACCCAGGTTCGGGCCCTCTCGATGGAGGTAATACCCTACGTCTTGCTTGATTGATCTTGATGATATGAGTATTACAAGAGTTGATCTACCACGAGATCGTAGAGGCTAAACCCTAGAAGCTAGCCTATGGTATGATTGTCTGTTGTCCTATGGACTAAACCCTCCGGTTTATATAGACACCGGAAGGGGCTAGGGTTACACAGAGTCGGTTACAAGGGATGGGATCTACATATCCGTATTGCCAAGCTTGCCTTCCACGCCAAGGAAAGTCCCATCCGGACACGGGACGAAGTCTTCAATCTTGTATCTTCATAGTCCAACAATTCGGCCAAAGGATATAGTCCGGCTGTCCGGAGACCCCCTAATCCATGACTCCCTCACTAGCCCCTGAACCAGGCTTCAATGACGATGAGTCCGGCGCGCAGATTTGTCTTCGGCATTGCAAGACGGGTTCTTCATCCGAATACTCCATGGAAGATTTTGAACACAAGGATAGTGTCTGGCTCTGCAAAACAAGTTCCACATACCACCATAGAGAGAATAATATTTCCACAAATCTAATCTGCCGACTCGTTTTGCAACATGACATCATGCCATGGCCCAATCATTATTCGAACTGTTTTCTCAACCAGCACCACACATATCGCGAGGCGGTTTTCTTGACACGTCTTGTCGAAGCAGAGATCGTGTCCCCTTATCACGGGATTCTCATCAATACGGATGTGGGTAACCCAACCGCGCCATCAATTACGGCACTTGGGGGATAAGCAATTTTACCAGGCAACTGGGGAGGCGCATCGCCTCTTCCGCCCTTATAAATGGACAAAGATTCACCCTTTTTACCCACGCCTTCTTCCTCCTTGCTTATCCATTCTCGCACACTCGAGCTCCAATGCCCAAGTTCGCGTATTTCTCCTCAAACCACTCCAAGCATGTCTGGAGCGGGAGGCAAGTGGATGGTCTCCTCCGTCACGGAGGAGAACATCACAAAGCTACGGGAAGCCGGATATCTGGCCGCGGATATCGCGCGCCAGCTGCCAGATGTGGGGCAGATCATCCCTACGCCCGAACCCCATGAGAGGGTAGTTTTTATTACCCACTTTGTCCGCAGACTGGGATTTCCCCTCCACCCATTTGTCCGCGGGCTCATGTTCTACTACGGGCTGTGTCGGTGTCAAAACCGGCGGATCTCAGGTAGGGGATCCCAAACTGTGCGTCTAAGGCGGATGGTAACAAGAGGCAGGGGACATGGTGTTTACCCAGGTTCGGGCCCTCTCGATGGAGGTAATACCCTACATCCTGCTTGATTGATCTTGATGATATGAGTATTACAAGAGTTGATCTACCACAAGATCGTAGAGGCTAAACCCTAGAAGCTAGCCAATGGTATGATTGTATGTTGTCCTACGGACTAAACCCTCCAGTTTATATAGACACCGAAGGGGGCTAGGGTTACACAAAGTCGGTTACAAGGGAGGAGATCTACATATCCGTATTGCCAAGCTTGCCTTCCACGCCAAGGAGAGTCCCATCCGGACACGGGACGAAGTCTTCAATCTTCTATCTTCATTGTCCAACAGTCCGGCCAAAGGATATAGTCCGGCTATCTGGAGACCCCCTAATCCAGGACTCCCTCAGTAGCCCCTGAACCAGGCTTCAATGACGATGAGTCCGGCGCGCAGTTTTGTCTTCGGCATTGCAAGGCGGGTTCTTCCTCTGAATACTTCATAGAAGATTTTGAACACAAGAATAGTGTCCGGCTCCGCAAAATAAGTTCCACATACCACCGTAGAGAGAATAATATTTCCAAAAATCTAATATGCTGACACGTTTAGCAACATGACATTATGCCAGGGCCCGGTCTTTATTCGAACCATTTTTCTCAACCAGCACTGCACATACTGCGAGGCAGTTTTCTTGACACGTCTTGTCGAAGCAGAGATCGTGTCCCCCCTTATTACGGGATTCTCATCAATACGGACGTGGGTAACCCAATCGTGCCCGTTGGTATGACTCCTCAATTTTAGGCAAGTCCCAAACGGCCACGAGGAGGACGCTTGATATTCGCTCTTTTTATAAAGAGGCCAAGGCCTGTCCTTTTTTCCCTCTCGTGCTCAATCGAATCCTTCCCCCGCCTCAAGTTCCAACACCCAAGGGTCAGGTCAGGCGCTTCGGACCTTCAACCATGTCTGGATCCAACCTTCAAGGTTGGTGGATGCCTTCCTCTGTCACAGAGGAGGACATCAAGAAGCTAAGAGAGGCCAGATATTTGACTGACGAAATCTGGCACAGGCTGCCTGCTCGAGGGCAGGTCATTCCCACTCCCAAACCCAGCGAGAGCGTTGTATTCATCTCTCACTTCTTCTGAGGGCTAGGCCCCGCTCTGGATCCCTTTGTTAGGGGGCTCATGTTCTATTATGGGCTGGATTTCCATGACCTGGCCCCGGATTCCCTCCTTCACATCTCGTTGTTCATCGTCGTGTGTGAGGCCTTCCTCCGCATTACCCCACACTTCGGCCTGTGGCTCGAGACCTTCAATGTGAAGCCGAATATGATCAAGGGGCGGCACACAAAGTGCGGAGGTGCCGTAATAAGAAAAAGCGCTGATGCTCCATGGCCAGAGGGTTCCTTCCCAGAGGTGTCCAGTTTGTGGTAGCGGGAGTGGTTTTATATCACAGCTCCCCGGAGTCCCAAGTGGGTAGCCGCCCCTGCCTTTCGCTCGGGCCCCCCACCACAACGGACTTCATGGATCAATAAGGGGCTGAACTGGGGGCTAGTAAATGATGTGCCGATATTGCAGAGTCACATTCGAGATCTCCTCGAGAGAGATGTCAGCCTGGTCTCGGTAATGCAAGTCATGCTAGTTCGTCGGGTCCCGCCTTGCAAGCATCGACCCCTCCGTATGTGGGAGTTCAACCCGGAAGGACCGTGAATTATTCAGCACTTCCTCGGCATGACGCTCGAAGAGATGTACAAATTGTTCTTCGGACCGCAAATAAGGTGTCCGGACACCACCGAGGATGCGGGGCTGAGCTGCAATCGCCCAGATACCCAAGTAAGTAAGCCCGTGGCCGAACATGCTGTCTTTTTATTTATCATAACCTTATTATGAAAAGTCGTTCTTTGACCAGGACTGGGTAACAAAGGCGAAGATGATCAGGTGTTCGAACCCCCTTCCCGAAGGTTCAGCAAATCCAGTACTAGCCAGAATGCTCGAACCGGCGCCTTATTAGGCGCCCTCAGGGGAAGATAAAGGGGAGAACAAAGAGGCTGAAAGCGGGGCTCGCTCATTATTCATCCAAACCAAGGGAATTAGCGCCTCCATGAAGGAGGATAACCAGGGAGAAGAATCTGAAATTCCCTCTCCCCAAGGAAGGAAGAGGACCACCTTTGAAGACCTGGAAACAAAGGTTTCCAAATGGGGGAAGAAATCTTCGCCAGAGGGACCTGCCTCGGAGGGTACTCTTGCCACACAGTGTCTGCAAGGGGATCAGCCCTCTACCGAGCTGTAAGTAAACAAAAAGTACTTAATAGTAAAAATATCCTACATTACTTATGAAGATAATAACCGAAGCATATATCTTGTAGTTCGGATCGTAGCCCTTCTCGACAGAGTTCGTCTTTGGGGGATCTTCTTTCGGAGATGATGGAGAGCGAAACACCTCCCCCTGCCGCCCAGCCTCATGAGGCGGGCGACCCTAAAGTGTCATCGCGGAGGGTTTCTCCTGATTCGCCAAGGCCAGAGGGTAATCCTTTGGCCACCTGAAGTCCTCAGTATTCGGCTCCTAAAGAGAGCAACAGAAAGAGTCCGGAACCGTACAGTGTGTGGTCGAACGCACTGAAGGACCTTTTGGAGCAAGCAGCCATCTCAGAAGCGCATCATACGCTAATGGGTACGGTGATTGAAAGGATTTCATCCGCCAAAAGCGGGTTGCATGAAGCTTTTATGAGTCTGCTGAAAGGCTTTGAAGTACGTGAAATAGTGTATGTTTTTGACAGTACCACACACGTTAGGTGTGCCCTATGTAGATAGTAGCCCCTGAGACTCTGGTTGTCGTCAAGAACGACGGCAAACAGAGCAACATAGTCCCAGGTAATAATCAGACCGCCTTCATGTGCAGGTGGCTGAAGGTCCGGTGGCTAGCCGGACTGGTGAGTTTGCCGAGCTGAAGCGGCAACTTGATGCGGCAGATGCCGACATCGTGCTTGTCAACAAGCGGCTCAACGAGGCACAGGGTATGTGATTTCTCCGGTGATAAACACATAGTAAGAGGAGCATGATGCCAGTATCTTTAATATGTTGTGACTGAAGATGGAGCTGCTACCGTGGAGACCCTTCAGGCGGAACTTGCCCGAGCCAAGGAACAAGCCAGAAATAGCGATGTGGCCGCTCTAAAGGCGGTCGAAGAGCTGTGGGCCGAACAGGCCGCACATTGTCAGAGCAAGGAAAGAATGGCCAAGATGGCCGTTGAGTTGAAAGATGCCACCGACCGTTACCAGCTTCTTGAAAAAGAAAGCCGAGTGAAGGCGACGGACCTGGAGAAGGCCATGGTAGTAGCCAAGGAAGCCCGCTCCAAAATCAGAGCGACGAAGGAGGAGCTACGTCAAGCTGGAGATATCGTGGCTGGGAAGCCCTTTTTGTTGCGGACTAAGTTCGGAGATCCGAAGTATGCCCCTCTTGATCAACTATGGAGTTCTGCAGACGCATACAAGGATTTGGCAGCAAGTGCCGCTGATGCGACCGAGTACTTCAAGGATCAAAAAGATCGTGAAGTGGAAAAGCTGTTCTGGTCACAGTTCCATGATCCAGTGTGTCCGCTGCTGTTGAATGAGCGAATGGCCGAGTGGGCCGAGCTCCATAGGTTGTCCGGACTTGCCATGAGGTCTGCTGTGGATCATCTGTGTCCGAAAAGGCCAAGGCCGAGTAGTTACTTTAGTTTAGTGCAACAATTCCTTGGTGCTGTGCTGCACATCGACGCTATAAAGAGGTCGGCGTGCATAGAGGGTGCGCGAATGGCACTTGCCCGTGTCAAGACATACTGGGCAGAGATGGAGGCCACCACTATTGCAACACAGGGTTTGGCCGTGGGCCGAGTAGCTGCCGAGCACTACTTTGAAGAAGTCCTTGAAGGCGCTCGTTCGATAGAGGCTCAGTGCTTGAAGAATATTATGTTGTAGTGACATGTATTCCCATTGTAAAAACAATGTTTTATTGAATTATAAAGGCGGTGTTTATACTTTTTCCTGAAAGTATTATGATGCCTCCTGTGTGGCCATTTATGTATATATGTATATAACCTGAAAGTTTGCAGTCGTCGGCTTCAGCCCCCACGCATATAATGCGGGGGTGTTTGCAAAAAACGCGTATTCACACTTAATCCAACGTCTTGGTCCATGAAGGAGGTGGTAGCGCAGCGAACGAGGCAATCGGACAATATTGCTTTAACACTTTCACTTAGCCATAGGGGTTTGACTATGAGACTACTATATAGCCCCTGGTACTTCCGCGCTCGTCCGAATATGGGGCGCAGACGTACATGACCGGGAAACGGCCCTTCGTTAATGCGGAGGAATCCTGAAGATTCCGCTAAGTCATCGAGTGGTTGACCAGTCTCGCGCTTTATCATGATAGTCAGTTTTCGGCTTTCTCTACTGAGGTGCTCATCCGGATGAACCAGGGCACAATCACAGTTGTTCTCCCGGTGCCGCCTTAGCCGATAGAGCGGAACGTAAGGTAGAAAAATGCAGGAGCCGGGCAAACCCAACATTTGACCAAAGACATGATTTGTAGCTGATGCATATAAGGCCAAACTCGCGACACCGAACACTCCCTAAGGTATTCGGTCTTTATAACATATGCCGGGCTGAACAATTCCCTTAATAATAAACCCCGAGTGTCCAGGTACGTGCAATATCCTGACATGGCCACATGCCAATAATGTTAGCATCCTTCTCGGTTGTATTGAGTATCCGGAGGATGTGAATCAATAAGAGACAGTAAAAAAGGTTTACGCAGGGTCTTAATCTGAAAAGAAACCTTTGAGTGGGTCCCTGCTGCACGTCTGCGCCTGTGTCTCCATTGTGCCGTGTCCTAGACGGGTGTAGCACAATTGTTATCTGTAAAAGAGAAGAACTTAGGTGAAAGTTTTCGTGCCAAAAAAAGTTGGTTATTCTAGGTAAACCATTAAAATTCAAGATAAGTCAAGTTGAGCCGAACTAGCCCTGATTACACGCGTGAAGCCCCTTGTACTGTCTATGAGGGTTTAACCATCGAACCAATCTCAGGTATATCTAGTGATGCGCCGGACTCGTCTAACCGTGTCCGCGTCACGACCTGTCACTTATTCTGGTTGGTGAGGACGTCTAGTGCTCGGCTGTTAAAGCCGCCACACGTTCTTCCGCGCATAGAGAATGCTCCATATTTCCACTAACTGTGATGGTGCCACGTGGACCGGGCATCTTAAGCTTGAGAGAAGCGTAATGCAGTACTACATTAAAATGAGCGAAAGCCGCTCTTCTAAGTAGTGCTTGATAGCCACTTCGGAATGGAGCGATGTAGAAAGTTAACTTTTCGCTTCGGAACTTTTCGGAAGAACCGAATACAACCTCTAGTAATAGAGAGCCCGTGCAGCGGGCCTCTGGGCCTGGTATTACTCCCTTGAAGGTAGTATTACTACGGCTGATTTTTGTCGGGTCTATCCCCATTTTGCAGACTGTGTCCTGATATATCAGATTTAGACCACTGCCGCCGTCCATAAGGACTCGTGTGAGATGGTATCCGTTTATTATTGGGTCTAACACCAAGGAAGTCAATCCTTCATGTCAGATGCTTGCCGCGTGATCCCTGCGATCAAAAGTGATCGGGCAGGCCAACCAGGGGTTGAACTTAGGGGTGACGGGCTCTACGGCGCGTGTGTTTCGGAGTGCAAGTTTGCTTCTCCTCTTTGTCACATGGATCATGTTTACTGTTTTAACCTCTAGTGGGAATTTTTTCTGTCCCTCGGTGCTTTGCTGGCGAGGCTCGTCCTCATCTTCACTTGGTGTCTCCCTCCCCTTGTGTTCGGCGTTTAGCTTACTGGCCTGCTTGAAGACCCAGCATTCTCTGTGGGTGTGATTTGCAGGTTTATTGGGGGTGCCATGAATCTGACATAGTTTGTCGAGAATCTTGTTTAGGCTAGACGGTCCATCTCTGCTGCCTTTGAAAGGCTTTTTCCGCTGACCTGGTCGAGAGCCCCTGAATCCAGCGTTTACCGCCGTATTATCTGGGCTGTCTTCTTTATTGCGACGCTTGCTTTTACTGTGTCGTGGTTTTCCATTGCCGTCCCTGACTTCGGATGTGCTTGGGTCGCTGGTGCTACTGCGGGCTAACCAGCTATCTTCGCCCACACAAAAGCGCGTCATGAGGCTTGTCAGGGCTGCCATTGTTCTCGGTTTTCTTGGCCGAGGTGTCTGGCTAGCCATTCGTCTCGGCCACTGTGTTTGAAAGCTGCTAAGGCTTCGGCGTCCGGACAGTCGACGATTTGGTTCTTCTTAGTGAGAAACCTGTTCCAAAGCTTTCGGGCTGACTCTCCGGGCTGTTGAATTATATGACTTAAATCGTTTGCATCCGGAGGTCGGACATAGGTCCCTTGAAAATTAGCCCGAAAAGCATCCTCGAGCTCCTCCCAACTTCCAATTGAGTTTTCGGGGAGGCTTTTCAGCCAATGCCAAGCTGGTCCTTTAAGCTTGAGGGGCAAGTACTTGATGGCATGGAGATCGTATCCGCGAGCCATATGGATATGGAGGATAAAGTCCTCAATCCAGACCCCAGGATCTGTGGTCCCATCGTACGCCTCTATGTTCACTGGTTTGAATCCTTCTGGGAATTCGTGGTCCAACACCTCATCGGTGAAACATAGGGGGTGTGCGGCACCCCTGTATTTGGATGTATCATGGCGTTCGGATGGTTGTAGTATTTGGTTTTGATTTTGTGTCGGAGCGCGCTTCCTAGATCCATAGATGGATCTTGTCATACTGGATTTTTGGCGCAAGTCCTCACGTAGATCGTGTGTTGACTTATGTGCGCCCTTGTTGGCCGCTCTATCGCGGTCACAAGGTGGTTGATCCGGCCGGTTGGCCGTTTCATTTTACGGCTGTATGGGCTCTAAGGCCTCATCGTCGAATTCGGGTAATAGCTTGCGCTTTGGATAGCTCTTTGTGTGGTAACCTCCACCATACTTTTCTTCGTTGTCGAGCACTTTGTTCCACCTACTGTTGAGCGTATTTTGTTCGGCCTTAAGCCTTTGCTTCTGCTTCTTCAGACTCCTCGCCGTGGCAATAAGCCTTTTGCGGAGGTTCTCTTGCTCCAAGTGCGTTTCCGGGATGGTGTGTGCATCATCGTCCGGACAGTTTTCCTCCCCAGAGGGGGTTTGATGAGGTTTATCCTCGGCGTCGCCGTGTTCGGACGTTGGATCCGTACTATGTTCGCCGTTTGCAGCTTCATCGTGCTCTGCCGCCGGGGCAATGTGGTCGTCGTTTACTCTGGAGTCGACTGGAGTGTTCTTTTCTCTTGCGCTGTTATCGCTATTTTTGCCGAGGTGGGATTTGGAGCGGCGCCTACGCCAACGCTTTGTTTGCTTCTTGGAGGGGTCATCCTCCACTGTCTCCTCCCGTTCCTCATCATCATTTTCTTTGGGTGTATCCACCATGTATATGTCATGTGATGAAGTGGCTGTCCAGTGCCATATGGGCACTAGTTCCTGTTCGTCTCATGCATCCTCGTCCATACCGTCGATGTCTTCGGAGTCAAAGTTGAGCATGTCGGTTAAATCATCGACAATGGCTACTAAGTGGGGGGGGGGGGGGGGGGGGAGGAATTTTTTTCCCCCACCCGCACCCCAATACTGCCGGACGTAGTGCGGCAAGGCCTCTCCTGACAGGGAGAGAGACCTTAATGAATTTAGCACATCGCCGAAAGGCGAGTGCTGAAAGATATCCGCGGAGGTGAACTCCATGATCGGTGCCCAATCGAATTCGATAGGCACGGATGCAGGCGGCTCGGAGTCCGTGGCCGGAGATGAATCCAGCACCAATGTCGGTGTCAAAACCGTTGGATCTCTGGTAGGGGGTCCCGAACTGTGCGTCCAAGGCGGATGGTAACAGGAGGCGGGGGACACGATGTTTACCCAGGTGCAGGCCCTCTCGATGGAGGTAATACCCTACGTCCTGCTTGATTGATCTTGATGATATGAGTATTACAAGAGTTGATCTACCACGAGATCATAGAGGCTAAACCATAGAAGCTAGCCTATGGTATGATTGTCTATTGTCCTACGGACTAAACCCTCTGGTTTATATAGACACCGGAAGAGGCTAGGGTTACACAGAGTCGGTTACAAGGGAGGAGATCTACATATCCGTATTGCCAAGCTTGCCTTCCACGCCAAGGAGAGTCCCATCCGGACACGGGACGAAGTCTTCAATCTTCTATCTTCATAGTCCAACAGTCTGGCCAAAGGATATAGTCTGGCTGTTCGGAGACCCCCTAATCCAGGACTCCCTCGATTAGGGTGCTTCTATTTGTTTGTGTATGTTTCATCAACTAGTCCCACTATTACAGTAATCTCACTCTCTCAATATATGTGCCAATAGGGATGCTCGATTTTGGTGGAACTGCACAAAAACTTTGGGTGTTTCATTGCCTCGACAACTTCCTTCCTTTCCTGTCAGTCGCTAATCTGGGCTTGCATTCTTCCTTTGTTGTTAGTCGCTTGGCTTATCTCGGCTTCCAGTCAAAGGAAATAGTAATTGATATGCTACCTCACACAGGTTGGTACTGGTCTTTATCCTGATTATTGTGCTTGTCATATGTATTGGTAATCTGGTATTGTGCTACTGTTTGCCGATTTCATAAAGGAGTAACTTGGAGCCTGAACTCGCGGGCAAATCATTACATTGGGTGATTTCAGTAGAACTGCACAAAAAGATCAGATGGACAGGTACTTATGCTGCTGCTATGTACTCCAAAGTTCACTCGGACAAGCATCGATGTTGACAAGAAGAAGTGCCTATATTCATTCGAGTATCAACCTGCGTCAACCAGTTGTCAAACTCCTAGTATTAGGAGAGTGAACGCCAAAAATATTTCTTGGCGCATAGCCCAGAAAAACGCAGCCCAGTCTTTGGTCCCAACTTGTGCCTTTTGGTTATCGGCAGATATGGTAGCGAACTGTATGGCATGGAGTCTAAAGATTCCAAACAAGTTGGTTGACACGTATATTCATCTGCCACTTAATTAGTCTGCACGCCAGGGATGCTCCATTTCAGTTGAACTGCACAAAAAATTTGGGTGGCTCATTTTCTCAACCGCCTCCTTTCTCGTATGCAATGTAGAATTTTGGCGAGCTACAGGACCAAGATGAGCCAGTAAACTAGTTGGATGAAAGTAGTGGCCAAGTTGCTCAAACCTCCCTCAGCACGAGGCCATTATTTGAGGATAAACCTACAAGCAAAGTTCAGATTGTCTGTGCTGCCTCTTATGTACTCGAAAGTTTACTCGAACAAGCATTAATTTTAGCAAGAAGTACCTTCGACTGAACACCATTTACCAGTCTGCAATGTAGAATTTTGGCGAGCTACAGGACCAAGATGAGCCAGTAAACTAGTTGGATGAAAGTAGTGGCCAAGTTGCTCAAACCTCCCTCGGCACGAGGCCATTATTTGAGGATAAACCTACAAGCAAAGTTCAGATTGTCTGTGCTACCTTTTATGTAGTTGAAAGTTTACTCGTACAAGCACTAATTTTAGCAAGAAGTACCTCTGACTGAACACCATTTACCAGTCTATACCCTAGGTAATTAAAATTCTTCCATGGATCATATTGGCTGTGATCTCAATCATTTGGATGCATAAACATACTGAACATGTGTATATCAGAATCTTTTTGTGAATTATCTATGAATATTGTTGTGTGATCTATCAATCATTTGGATCCACAGACATGCTGAACTTGTGTATATATGAATCTTTTGAGTTGTTGATAGTGAATGTTGGCTATGAATATGAACATGTCCTGTGAACCTGAGTTTGATACGAATGTTTACCTTTTCTGTTGTACTTGTGTGTGAACTTGTTAGTAGGCCTACTGTGGGGTATGTGATGTGTGGGTGTCAATGGCACACCTTCTTCCTGAGAAGAATTGCACCTGCTTTGTTAGGGTAGCAACGACGCATCGGCTCTTTTTAATCTTTGTGCTCTTTCTTGCCCCCTCCCCCCGCTCAACCCCTGCCGTAATGTTTTCGGCCTCAAAACAAACATAGTAGTGCGTTGTTTTTGGGGCTTGGTGCAAAACCGAGTGCTGGTTTCTGTAGGTTGGCCCACCCAGCAAATGGGCTGCTGGTCCACCATGGACTGGGAGGCTAAAAATACAAGTTGTATGGTGCAGAGGCGAGTAAAAAAACACCATCGAGAGCCATCCGCTGAAGAAAAAAATCGCTCTTGATGTGCTTCTTCAGTAGTGCCACCGGACCCCTCTTTAATCTAGTTCGCTCGGGGATCTGGTATCATTTTTTCCAGAGGACGAACAAGTATCAGCTAGGCCTAGGTTTTGTATTTTAACATGCGTAGCCCACGACATATGGTGATAGTGGTTTCAACTTATTTTTGAGGTCCATACCAGCCTATGGGCTTTTTCTTAAAGATCGGCAGCCCAATGTATTTTTTAACCACATTACATATATTTATATTATTACTATTATCGTATATTTTATAGAGACTTATATATACATTATAAAAATATCCCACATGTTATTAACTTATAAAAGTAAATGTTTAACAGAAGTTAGCAAGGAAAATCCTGGTTGATTTTGACTCACAGGCAAGGAAAATCCTGGTGATTGCGTACAAAAGCTTGCGAAGATTTTAAGGACCAATGTAATAATAACACACTCATTTTTATTTTGAGTAATAACGCGCTAATTTGTTAATTATGTATATAAAAATGTGCCTCTCCGGTTTATTTTTTGATATTAATTGCTCCTTCTAACATAACATTATATATATAACGAGCCCAACTAATTCGTGTAATTGAAGGAAGTGCAAATGGGCTGGGATTCCTTAGAAAATTTAAATGGGCCGCATTGACGCGAAATTATTTGTTCACCCAGCCCAGCAAATGGACTGTACATTCTAGAAAACATGGTTAAATATATGCCACATTTTTGTAGGCTGACATGTGGGCCAATAGGTCGAAGCCTACGCAGGGCGTTGTCAACTTGGTCAACAAATGATTATGACATCCACAGCCATTGGATTTATATCCAACGGCCGGCATGCACCTTCAATCTCTCGTCTTCTTCCTCCAGCGTCGCCGGGACCGCCTGGTCTGGCCTCCGGCGGCTAGCGGCTCTACTTAGCATGCATCGCTGCGAAGCGCTACCCCACCGCCGGCCAGGCTATCCCTCCACCCCTCCAGACCCCTTGTTATTCTCCACCAACTGCAGCCCCATGTCGCACCAGAACCAGTTATAACCCTTCTCCTCCTCTCAATCTGCGACTCCACTGTCGCGTCTTCCCATCTCCGAGTCGTTCCCATCCAGGGCCTCGTTGTCGTCCACCGCCTCGTTGCGCTCGGTGCGGCGCGGTCAACAAACGGGAGTCATCGGACTTTACGTGGAGAGAGCTTAACGTGGGACCCACGAGGTCCATGGTCGCACGCATGGAAAGTTCCTCCTTATTAAGCTGAAAAAATGTTTCCTCCACCTAACAGTTGGGACCCACCGGTTGTATCTTCGCACGGAAGGAAGTGCCTCCTTGTTATGCAGAAAAAATTATTCCTCCCGTTGACAGCTGGGACCCGTCAGATTGGGTGGCTGACTTGTGGGCCTACTAAGCGGACGTGTACGCATGGCTTTGTCAACTTAATCAAAAATGATTCTAGCAGCTGGACCGTTGGATGTTAATCCAACAGCCGTGCTCCTTCTTCAACCTCTGTTCTTGCTCCTGTCTCCCGTGGGCGGCACCGCGGCTGTGCTGCCGCACACCCGAACCAGTCAAGTTTCCCTCTCCTCTCCATCTGCGACTCCATTGCCCTATCTTCCCCATCTTCGGGTTGTTCCAGTCTGGGGCCTCACCATTGTCCACCGGCCTTGGTGCGCTCCGCACGGTGTGGTCAACGTGGTGAACAACCGAGAGTCATCGGAAGATGACTATACATGAGAGGTTGACAGTGGGGATGCACCACGCCCATGGACGCATGCATGCAACGGAACGCGGCGTGGTCAACATGGTCAAGGAACAACTTCCATCGGAAGTGTACTGTACGTGGAGAGGTTGACAGCTGGGTCCACGGCCGCAACAAGGAAGTTCCTCCTTATTACGCAGAAAATAATGATTCCTCCACCTGACAGCAGGGACCCACCGGACGGGCCACCGTATTTTGCGGGAAAAAATGTTTCCGCCCTGACTGCTGGGACCCATCGGATGGGCCACCGTATTTCACGAAAAAAACGTTCCCCCCGCTATCAGCTCGGACCCACCGGAAGTGCCTCCTTATTACGTAGAAAAAATGAAAATACTCCCCCTGCTAGCTGGGACCCACCTTGGTGGGAGGCTGACTTGTGGGCCTACTAAGTTGACGGGAACGGAGGGCTTTGTCAACTTAGTCAATCCAACGGCCGTAGTGCTTCTTCAACCTCTAGTCTTCTTGCTCCACCCGCCCAAACCAGTGCCGGTCGTGCCGAGTGCTCCTGCCTCCCATGGCCGGCTGTGATGCCGCGGAGACCTCACCGCCCCCTCCTACTCCCACCACTGGCTAGGTCATCCCTCTACTCACCCACACCCCCTGTTATTCTACAACGACGACAGCCGAACCAGTGAACCCTCATACTCCTCTACGCGTGGGCATCCACTGCCGCGTCTTCCCCGGCTCCGCGTCGCCCCTCGCCGTCATCCACTGCCCTGGTGCTCTCGGCACGGCATGGTCAACGTGGTCAAGGAACAGCTTCCATCGGACGTGGACTGTACGTGGAGAGGCTGACAGCTGGGTCCACGGCCGCAGCAAGGAAGTGCCTCCTTATTACGCGAAAATAATGATTCCACTGCCTGACAGCAGGGACCCACCGGATGGGCAACCGTATTTCGCGAGAAAAAAACGTTTCCCCCCTAACTGCTGGGACCTACCAGCTACATCTTCGCATGCAAGGAAGTGCGTCCGGGCAAAAAAAAACGATTCGCTCCCTGACTGCTGGGACCCACCAGCTACATCTTCGCACGCAAGAAGTGCCTGACAGTCGGGACCCACCTGGTCGAAGCGCACGTAGCGTTGTCATTCTGGTCGCGAATGTGTATGTACATACTGGTCGATGTAGAGGCATGCACGTGTCGTAGTAGAGGGGCGCACATAGCATGTACACGTACGTACAGCGGCCAGGGTGCAAGAAAGTAAATACGGCCACGTACGTACCTACGGGCGGGGTCTCGAACGCCTACTCGCGCGTACGTACGACCAGGGCTCGTGTACATGGCTGGGTCGGAACAGAGAAACAGCGTCGTCGTCGTGTTCATGGGGAGCCAACTGGCTGGGTCGGAACGGAATGCGTCGTCGTGTTCATCGGGAGGGCTTGGACGGAACAGCCGATGGAAACGAGGCCTGACATACTGCAAAACGGAGGAAACGGCCTTGTGTTCGACCGGCCACGGTCGAAACGGGATCCTATTCATCAAGAGGGGTCTGGCGTACCGCAAAATGGAGGAAACGGACCTCCTACGGTCGAAACGGGGGTCTTGTTCATCGGGAGGGGTGTGGCGTACCGCAAAACGGGACTCCATGGGATACTCTTCATCTCCACCGTCGACCCCCTCCAGCCTCCACGGGCTACTGTTCATCCATCGTCGACCTCCTCCAGCCTCCACCTGCGACTGTTCATCCACGGGCTCCTGTTCATCCAGCCTCCACAGCGAGCTACTCCACCGGCTACTGTTCAACCAGCCCTTTCCATGGGCTCCTGTTCAACCACCCCTCCATGGGGTACTGTTCATCCAGCCCTCCACCATCTACTGTTCATCCAGTCCTCCAGGGGGTGGTCTTGTTCATCCAGCCCTCCACGGGGTCCTATTCATCTAGGCCCAACTAGCTCGATCGATCGGGGTCCTGTTCATCCAGAGGCAACACCACGGGGTCCTGTTCATCCACCCCCACCGGGAACTGTTCATCCACCCCCCCAGCAACGCTCACTATTCATCCAGAGGCAGCATCGATCGGCTTCTGTTAGTACCAGTAGCGAAGGAATCACTCGATCAGGTTCAGTTAACAGCCATCGATCGATCGCTCGGGTTCAGTAACGCGTAGCCTGCAGTGTAATCGCTCGGGTTCAGTTAGAGCCCAACGCCTCGCTCGGGTTCAGGTAGAGCCCAACACCTCGCACCCACGCGCGTGCGTGTCCGAGAGAAACGCGCAAACCTCTATGCATTGCTTGGCCCCGACCACCCACCATAACCAGGAACACCCTGATATTTTCCTCGCCCTCGCTTCTTCCATGGTTTTTCCGTCATGGACGGCCCAAAGAATGTCATGCAGCTGCGGCTCCGGCCCGCCCAGGATGAAAAGCCCATTTTCTGTCATGATTTTTTGTCATAGAAGTAGGAGCCCGCCACATCTATGATGATACCGGGTTTTGTCACAATTATCATCATAAAAGTGTCATAAGTATGAAAAAAATTTGTTCGGCCCAAAATGTCACGGATGTGTCTTTTTTTGTAGTGGAGCCTAGCTAACGGACGTTAGTTGGCCACTTTCTTTGCCGTCTGCTAGCTGACGGCAAAGAAAGTGGCCGTTAGGAGGCCCTCACTGGTATGCCACCCTCCCTTTTTGCCGTCCTCTAGCGGATGGCAAAGCTTCTATGCCGTCTGCTAGCGGACAACAAATAACTTGCTGACGACAAACACCATCTTTGTTGTCCGCTCTTTCTTTGTCGCCAGCTTTCTCTATGCTGATGGCAAAGACCTCCTTTGTCGTCAGCTAGCTGACGACAAAGAACTGGCTGATGGCAAAGATCCTGATTCCTATAGTGTCTAGTCCAACCCCTTGTGATGGCCGACTGCCAATCATGTAGTTTGAGAGGCAATCTTGAGTAAACTGCTTTAGAATCTACTACAAAGGAAAAAATATACAGACATTGTCATCTAACACAACTCATTATGGGCAGTAGAAAGAAGGCTACATGGTTCTTACTTACCATCCTGCAGTTCACTGTTGTCTTGCATAAAGTGTAAACAAATAGTTCGATTGACATCTTTTGACCCATTTTAATAACAATCTTTATCAGTTTCCTCACTTGATGCTGGTTCATGAATATCTCATTGCTATAGGGCTGGATTTCAGGGACATAAATCCCTGTAAACGACCCTTGTGTCATCACGAGCCCCAGGATTACTATTGCTAGTGGACATTTCCTTGATACAGAATTCCAAGCAATTACAAGAAACTACATAGAAGACCACAAAGGTCCAATGAATATAACAAGTCTAGTGCTGGATGACGGAAGCGACTCGTGTATCTCCACTGTTGATGAGACTCCATTCCCATAGGAACAGCTGACCTGGATAACTCCTATCTTGCACGGCTGCTATCTTCAAATCCTAGGTTGCGGGGTGTCTTCGTAGTACTCCTCTCTGAATCATGATATGGCCAAGACAATAGCCATGGACAAGCTAGGGAGTACGTTTGAATGTATTCGCAAACATCAAGAACAAAAGATATACCGGATGCATAAGCTCATGATGAATTAAATTGTATGCATGTGTTGACTAAAAATTAAACATGGCATGATAAGTACCCATACGGTGTGGAAGGATAAATAAATCATGTTATTAGTAAATCGAGGAAATGAAATGGAACATTGGGCGTTGGAATGCCCAAAGAATTCCAAGAAAAATGCCAAGCGGGTGTGTAAAAGAGAACCGGGCGAGACAGGACGGCCCGAGAACTCAAGCGACGCCACGAGAGGTCTTGAAAAGAAATGCCAAACGGATGCCTAAACGCGACGCCTCGAGAGGTCTTGAAAATAAATGCCACAGTCGGGTGTCTAAGCGACGCCTCATAAAAGGGCTTATAGGAAAATAATAACATGAGTATCCGAGTGGACTAGCCATCCCAAGTGATAATCAGAAATGAAAATAAACTCGAGTATCCCGGGTAGTCTAGCCATCCCAAGAGATACTCAAGATTGCACATAAGAGGAAATGGTTAGTCCACAACAATATACATGTCAACAATAATATTCATAATGGCACTAGTAGTGACAGTAATTATCCTACAAAGGGAACCATGACCACTTTAATTATTTCCTCCAGAGACTAACACTGAGACCGACACTTGACCAACCCAGACTGTAGTCATTAACCATGGACACAACTATTCGAATAGATATAACTCTGCAGAGGGTGTACTCTTTACCCACGTGTATAGGATTTCTTTAGGCAGCATCGAGACGCTGACTAATTCCCGTTACAGCCTTTGGATTGAAAATGAACCTGGCCAACACACACAAATTATCTTTCCGGATGCCAGGAATCACCCAAAGCATTATTCAAGAGAAACTCTAAGGCGGGGAGACCATCGTCTCGAGTAGCATGGGATCACTATTAACACGCGCGAATTACAAGGGGTGCCCCCCTCTCGGCCCAGCCGGATACACCCATGCCTCCTGACCCGATGACTGGCATTGCAGCCGGTACCTGGAAACCCTCATCGTGGCCTCTCTATACGGTGTGTGCAAGGAAAGGGGCTAACAACTTACTGAACCGTACCCTGCCTGTGGCAGGGACAAGTGGTAGCATGAAACCAGTATGGGGGTTACCGGAACAAGACTCAAACTACGGTCAACTCAGGAGGTTTAAGTTTTCCTGCAGTGGTTAGCACAACATAACTCCATGGTAGTACCCAACAGGGCCACTACCTGGTATGTCCCAACATACCCTCACTGAACATTCTCGTCACAATGAGATTTCAGTCTCATGGTCACTTTTCTCGTGACTGATTCTTCCTGCAAATTAGCCTGGACCCACACAGGCACATATGGCACTTGAAAATAACCATACTCACATATACCTCATGTTTAAATCAAGAAAAAATACCATCAAGGGGGTCATGCATGTATGACTAGCAATATGCAAATTCTATATGAATTCAAAACATATTCATAATTCAATTATGCTCGCAAACAAACAACTATGAACTCACCATATCATGTGTTCAAGATGCTTGCCTTGAGCATGTAGAAAGATTGGGTGCACTCCAAAACTTTGAAAACTATATCTCCCCTCCATTTTCCTATTTTCAAAATAATTCAATTACCACATAAAGCCAAAACAGTACATTAAAGTTGTTTGGAAATTTTTGAAATAAATACTAAAATAAACTAGATGAAATTTGAAAAATAACAGAAAATGAATCAAGTCATTTGGAGTTGTGGTTTAAAAACCAGAGCCAGTCAAAGTTAGGGTCAAATCTGGATTTAAATAAAAATAGAAAAAGAAAACGGTTCAAGTGAAAATATGCTTTCGAAATAGGGAAACGTACTACAGTGGTTACGCTTCCAGCGGATTACGCTTGGCAGAGGAGGAGACGTATTTTGAGAAATACGCCTCCACTTAAGTCGAGCTGGCCTGGCGCTGGGTCACTGATAGTGCGCCCGCCTAGCCCACTGGTCAGGTTTGACCGGTCCTCGTGCATGCCTTTGATAACCCACAAGTATAGGGGATCGCAATAGTTTTCGAGGGTAGAGTATTCAACCCAAATTTATTGATTCGACACAAGGGAGCCAAAGAATATTCTCAAGTATTAGCAGCTGAGTTGTCAATTCAACCACACATGGAAACTTAATATCTGTAGCAAAGTATTTAGTAGCAAAGTAATATGATAGTAGTGGTAATGTTCGCAAAAAGGTAACTATAGCAAAAGTAATGTTTTTGGTATTTTGTAGTGATGATAGCAATAGCAATGAAAAAATAAATAAGCGCAGAACAATATATGGAAAGCTCGTAGGCAATGGATCGGTGATAAAGAATTATGCCGCATGCGGTTCATCATGTAACAGTCATAATCTAGGGTGACACAGAACTAGCTCCAATTCATCAATGTAATGTAGGCATGTAATCCGAATATAGTCATACATGCTTATGGAAAAGAACTTGCATGACATCTTTTGTGCTACCTCCCGTGGCAGCAGGGTCCTAACGGAAACTAAGGGATATTAAGGCCTCCTTTTAATAGAGTACCGGACCAAAGCATTAACACATAGTGAATACATGAACTCCTCAAACTACCGTCATCACCGGTAAGTATCCCGATTATTGTCACTTTGGGGTTAACGGATCATAACACATAATAGGTGACTATAGACTTGCAAGATAGGATCAAGAACTCTCATATATTGATGAAAACATAATAGGTTCAGATCTGAAATCATGCAACTCGGACCCTAGTGACAAGCATTAAGCATAGCAAAATCATAGCAACATCAATATCAGAACATAGTGGATACTAGGGATCAAACCCTAACAAAACTAACTCGACTACATGATAAATCTCATCCAACCCATCACCGTCCAGCAAGCCTACGATGGAATTACTCACGCACGGCGGCGAGCATCATGAAATTGGTGATGGAGGAAGGTTGATGATGACGATGGCGACAGATTCCCCTCTCCGGAGCCCCGAACAGACTCCAGATCAGCCCTCCCGAGAGGTTTTAGGGCTTGGCGGCGACTCCGTATCGTAAAACGCGATGAATCCTTCTTTCTTATTTTTTCTCTCTGAAACCAAATATATATAGTTGGAGTTGAGGTTGGAGGAGCTCCAGGGGGCCCATGAGGTAGGGGGCACGCCTTAGGGGGGCAGGCGCGCGCCCACCCTCGTGGCTAGGGTGTGGGCCCCCTGGTCTTCATCTTTTGCAAGGATTTTTTATTATTTC
>NW_024120619.1:0-12630 GCF_003073215.2 Triticum urartu
CGGGGGGTCTGGGGGGGCTAGCCAAGCCGCCAAATCTTGCGTCGGGGCCTCTTACAGGTCTAGAAGTGTGGTGGCGAGTGCCAACACCCGACACGTGTCTCCGGAGTGTGACCCCCTTCACGGACGGCGCCGCCGCCGGCACCTGGAGGGGGGTAACGACCGCGTCGGGTCGACACGGAGGGAATCTTGCGGTGGGTTTGGCCCGGACCTTATTCCGAAGTGTTCCTATGAGCTGACCTACCACAACCGGGTGGAGAGGTCCGTTGGTCAAAGCCCGTCCGGTGAAAGTCAAAGGGTTAGATCTCCTGGTCAACTGCTGCAAGGTTTGGCGGGACGGGGGCCTTGGGGGGTAGCAATGCCACGGGAGCATCGCACGGGGCCCTCATACATGCCTTAAGGTGTGGTGGCATGTCTGAAGAGATAGCACGCGGCTTCGGGGTGTGGCCCCCCTCACGGAAGACGATGACACGGTATAGTAAACGTTCTGCGGTAACGGTGCGGCGTGCATATTATTGAATACTTTGAGCGCGATAAAATCATGATTTTCTTACACTGCGTGGGAACATGTGATATAGGACGGATGGTAATTTTTCATAATTTTTGGTGATGCAGAAATATCTGAGCACTTCCCTCTATGCGGGTTGCTTTTGCCTGTCTACGATTGTGGCCGGCAGCCTTCGGGGGCTAGCCAAGCCGCCAAATCTTGCGTCGAGGCCTCTTACAGGTCTAGAAGTGTGGTGGAGGGTGCCAACACCTGGCACGCGTCTCCGGAGTGTGACCCCTTCACGGACGGCGCCGCCGCCGACACCTGGAGGGGGGAAACGGCCGTGTTGGGTCGACACTGAGGGAAGTGTTCCTATGAGCTGACCTACCACAACCAGGTGGAGAGGTCCATTAGTCAAAGCCCGTCCGACTAAAGTCAAAGGGTTAGTTCTCCTGGTCAACCGCTCCAGGGTTTGGTGGGACGGGTGCCTTGGGGGGTAGCAATGCCACCGGAGCATCGCGCGGGGCCTTCATACATGCCATAAGTTGTTGTGGTGGCATGTTTGAGGAGGAAGCACACGGCTCCGGGTGTGGCCCCCCTCACAGACAGCGATGACATGGTATAATAATCGTTCTGCGGTAACGGTGCGGCGTGAATATTATTGAACACTCAGAGCACGATAAAATCATGATTTTCTTACACAGCGTGGGCACATGTGATATAGGACGTATGGTATTTTTTTCATAATTTTTGATGATGCATAAGTATATGAACAATTCCCTCTATGCGGATTGATCTTCGCGTGTCTACGATTGTGACCTGCGGCTTCCGGGGGCTAGCCATGCCGCCAAATCCGTCAAATCTTGCGTTGGGGCCTCTTAGACGTCTAGTAGTGTGCTGGCGGGTATGCTAGGGTGTCGAAAGAGTCATGAAAATATTAAAGTGGCGTTAAATTAAGAATTTTACAAATAAGACCCATGAAAACTAGTCGACAGAAAATAGGTTAGGTAATAATACTAATTAAGTAGTAAATATAAATGCAATTAAAACCGTCTTAAACTAATTTCGTACATATGTTACGTGGAGGAAAAAATCCACAAAAATGTAAGCCTAGTGCTTTCATCGGGCACACGGCTTATATGTCCTAGAAGCCGAGTGCCTTCTTCGGGCACACAGCTTATATGTCATATAAGCCGAGTTCCTGCTTCAGACACACGGCTTATAGGTTGCGCCGTGACGGCGCCGTCAACCACTGCCGTTGCAGACACATGGCAGATGTCTTTGCCAAGTGTGTATTGTAAGCCGGGTGCCTTTTCAGGTAGATACCGTGTGTTTCATATAAGCCGTGAGCTTTTCTGCGGTACTCGACTTATAGATGACCATAAGCCGAGTTCCTCTTATTTACCGGGTGTTTTTTTCTCCAGACTCGGCTTAGACCGGGTGCCCGAAAAAAAGCACTCGGCTTGTATGCCTACACACGGGAAACCGGATTTTCCTGTAGTGTGATCATTAGTTTATTACTAGTTTTTATTTGTGCTGTTTTTTAGGAAGATTTGTGCTGTTTGTAGTAAAATTATTGTTATTCGTACTAGAATGATTAGTTGGGCTTTTAGCCCAATAAGCTGAGCGCAGACATCTATCACACTCACACCTTCAGACCCTTCTCAAAAGAAAAGAAAAAACTCACACCTTTACATAGACGAGGTCGGTCTTGCTGCCGGGCGAGATGAGCTCGGACAGCCAGCCGCTGGAAGAGGGCCAACCCCAACCCTTCAATGAAGGTAGCGACCAGACGATGAGGAGTGGGACCAAAGGTTGAAACAGGCCGGCCGCCTACAAATGAGCCGACACTAGAAAGCCAGCCGCCGTTGCAGCTGGCCCGCCGAGCTGCCGTAATGCCGGCTCGGCGAACGGAAGCCTCCACAGCGAGAGAGCCGAGCCACCTAGCCGCCGCCCACAGACGGAGCCCCAACCCGTGCCGCTCGCCGAAAAAACTGTGTGAGATCCGGCTGGCATGCTCCGCCACCACCCCCACTACAGCAACCCCCGATGGACCGCCACCCCCTCCCCGCGCCATCTGCAGATCCCCAATGGCCAGAATGGAAAGCCGCCATCGTGCCAGATCTGCAGGATGCGCCACCGCCACGCACCCACACCACCATGAAGCCTCCACAGCCATGCCATCGGCCCGGCCACGTGCGCCACCATCACAGCGCCCCACGCCAATGCTGTATCCAGGTCAGGCCACCAAATCCCGTGCTGCGCGCCCCAACATAGGAGCAAGAAGTCCCCTCCGCCAGCCACCACGAGGGGCTTTGCCCCTGGCGGCGCCTATTGGCAGGGGAGCCGTTGGAATATTGATATCATGAAATATTCAGTATATTTTTCTTTAACAAGCTTATAAAATATAAAAGGTGAAGTACTTCCCACTTGTGCCAAGAAGTACCGAGATTCGACACTGCCTCTCTGCATTGCACTGTGTAGGGGTAAAGCTTGCGTCGTATAATCCTTCCCCGGATGATGTGGGAGCTTCTAACATTGGCTATATATGTCTAGGAATATGAAATATGTTTCCAGTAGTTACCTTAGATAATTGTGTTACTCTTTGTATATATCAAACTGTTATTCTTACTACTTATTTTTAGTAATATTAATCTAACTGTGTTTCTTTACCTCTCTCTGTTCCTGCTAGCTATCGTGAATTAATGTGATGTTCTTGGGTAACTAAAATGACATGTCAAGGAGAGATGAGTAGAGCAGAAACTATGAACATCGACGAATTGGAGAATTTGATGGCAAGGAAGCTAACTTACTATATATCAATTTACAAAGATCACGACCAGTGAAGAAAATTGTGCATAATTTTCCGAGTTCCGAAACATATTAAGCAAGTTGACAAGTTATCTTACGAACCAAAAGTTATGTCCATAGGTCCTTATTACCATGGAAATTCTTCCCTGCAGTTTATGGAGAAAGTAAAATGGAACTGCTTAGACTATGTTCTTAAACTCAACTGCGGGAAAAAGTTAGAGGTCTATCTAACAGCTATGGAGAGTCTTGAGAGGCAGGCGCGGAGTTACTATTCAGAGGAAGTTTCTCTGGAAAGTGACATGTTCCTGCGAATGCTCCTGCTTGATGGATGCTTTCTACTTGTTTATCTTGGTGGAACCAACGACTTAGATTGGTGTGTTAGTGAACAGAATGCAAGTGGTAGTAATTATCAGGGGGGAGAACCACTTCAATACGCAATAGCACAACCGGAGGAGATTATGGAGCATGCATCAAATGAGGGAACACGTACTGAAAGTATGAGATTGACTGCTGGGACATCATCTGATTTATGTTCAACAGAAGGTGTGGAACTTGAGCATATTAGTACGGGCAAACAATGCTATGATCAGAAGGATCCTGACCAACCCAAATGTGACCCAATTTCTGAATGGCATCACGCCCATGTATTTCACGACCTACTTCTTCTTGAGAACCAATTATCATTTTCCATTGTGAAGAGAATATATGGGTTACTTGTTGGAGTCCATGCTGTAGATCTACTTACTGAAAAGGTCCGTAAATATTTAGAACTCAATATTCAGAAGTACACAACAGTTGCTCGTAATTTTGATGGGCAGACAGACTTCCACCACTTGCTCCATTTGTGTCATATGTACTTCCGACCTCAAGAAAGGATTCAACCAGAGCAGCATTGTCAAATTAGAAACCGATGGTTGCATCCTCTCACAACTTTGTGGCACACATATTACAAAAGAAGTTATTTCGAAGAGTTGTCTATCAATCAGCAGGCATCTCATATAAGTTCTTGTCAGACACAGAATCGATGGCGACAAGCGGAACAGTATCATGAAGCTGGAATTTAGTTTAAGTGCAAAGAGAACAACAAACATAACCCGCCTTCTCTACTGGACATAACTTTTGACAAGGGCGAGGTGGAAATTCCATGCTTGCTTATTGATGAAAATACCATTTGCCTCTTCAGGAACTTGGTTGCATTTGAGCAAATATGCTCGCAGTATGGAAATGATGTCACTTCCTATATCGCTTTTATGTCCCAGCTTGTTAGTACCCCCTGTGATGTTGCACTGCTTGCTCGCAAAGGAATAATCCTACACCACATGCGTACTGATGAAGAAGTGTCAACTCTTTTCAGTAAGCTGGGTAAGAATGTGGACTTTGATCAGAATGGTGCGCACTACCTTAAATCCGTTTGCCGTATGATGGAAGAGTATTATCAGAATCGCGTAAACAGATGGATGGCCTGGTTGTGGCATAATCATCTAAAAAATCCATGGTTGGTCTTAGCGGTAGTAGCAGCAGCTATCGTTCTTCTCTGCACCATTATCCAATCATTGTTATCCTTGCTTGCGTATTTGGATCAGACAACGGGTACTAATTAGGCAACCAGCTAGGTGGGCACTTGTTTCCCAACCCGTCAGAAGACAGTCTACTTCTGGATATCTTAATAGAAGGTTAATTGTTTCTATGTTTTCCGTCGACAGGTTCCACACAATTTATAAACATTGGGTTGGACACTAATGTACTCCTCCAGGCATAAGAACAATGGTGCCCATACCCTGATTGGAAATCATTTGTTAGTGCCTCATCAAGTTGTTTTTTTGCCATATAGTAACAGATTTTTTTGCATATGTTATTTATGTAGGAGAGCTACATCTGTATTCATCAAGATAGAAAGAGTTCTAGAACCCCATAAGTAAGGCACGACCGAATAAAACGAAAGCACAGTATTCTAAGCAACATGAAAAGACCCAAGGACTGCTACTACCAAGAAACTTCACGTGGGTGGCCATCCATGACCCAATGAATGCCCTTCTCACCTGGCCATGACGAAGGAACCCTGGCTGATAGCTACAACTTATAAGGGCATTTCTAACCATTGTTTTAAATAGCCCGCTATAGCTCCGCTATAGCACGCTATAGCATTTACAAAAGGTAGAAATACATGCAGTTTGGCTGCCGGGAAACCTTCTATCTGCCCTAAATTGTCAGCCCGCCAGGGAAGAGTTCTACGCCGGTAATAGTACTAACTGTCGGTAATGGTATGAATATGAAGAGCAGAGAATCTGCCAGGCTTTATGGTAACTGCGGGGAATTGCTTTCCCCGACAGAAATTCCAAGGGCGGTTTGTAATTGTCGGCAAAAGACTTTTCCCATAATTAGTCTGCCTCCAATGGCTGGTTTTCCTGGCAGATGTGCTGACCCCTTATTTTTTGTCATGGTGTAGTGCATGAGTGTTGCCACAATTTACCATGTTTAAAATTTTATGAGTGTTCTGACAGATGGGTCCGAATTGTAAGGTCTACCTGGCATGCCACATCAGCGGAAATTTTTTGATCACTTTTCTGCATGCCAAACAGTTGTTGGCCCAGCCCCGACACTGAGTACTTTTCAGTGACGATCAACGACGATGACCAGAGGCAGAGCCAGGATTTCTCAAAGCCTAGGGCTAAACCTAAGCTGCTATAAATAACACCAAATTATATACATACCATTGTATGTCACTAATACGCCACAATTTCACATTAAGAATGAAAAATGGATTTTTTTTTGCGAATACGCTAGGATGCATATTTTTTCATTGATAGGTAAGGAGTGTGTACAAGCAGTACAAGAGAGAGAGAGAGAGGGGGGGGGGGCATGCAAACTTACTATCTTGTGCATAGGAGGCAAGAAGTAAGCTGCAGAGCATTGATGACGGGTCGCTCAGTCCGTGAAAAATGGATTCATTACTATCATGAGAGCAAGTTCAATAAAAGCAGTTTGCTAAAATGCATCATTGCAAATGTTAGTACCAAATTAAATGAAGACTAGCTTCATTTGATGTCTTTATTTCTTCTGCTGAAATAGTAGAAGGACCTACAGTTGTAAACAAACATAAAACCGAGTATTTAATTGTACGATACTATATATAGATTAAGTCAATTGCTCTTACTAAATTTTATAAAATAAAACTGCACAAGCCATTTGCATCTTGGATTTCAAATTTCATGTTGCTAACAGAATATTGACTAAATTTATATATTTCACTTATAGAAAAAAGCTACTTTTTGCGGGGGAGAAAAAAGGGAAATACTATTATTCAGCCGGCTGAAAGCAGACTCCACGTCCGCCGCCTCCTCTTCTCTACACGTGGCATTATGGGCACATCAAGGTAACCACTTCCCCTTTCTCAAGCTTATCTCCTCGCCTACCGGCCGGTACACCATTTTTTCTTCTTACCCGATCTCCATCCCCTCCGCCTCTCTCTCTCTCTCTCATATCCGGTGGCGCTCCCCACTCATCCATGGCCGCGCTATCCTTCTCGCTGCAGAAAAGATTTTGCAACAAGGCTCTTGTTGCAGAAGGCTCTCTGCAACTAAGCTCTTGTTACAGTGATCGAACAGAAAAACGGGTTGCAAAAATTCTGCAACAAGGTTCTTGTTGCAGAAGGTAGAGTGCATCAAGTCTCATGTTGCTAATATCGGAGGAAAAACCCGTCGATTTTTTTTGCAACAAGCTCCTTGTTGCATAAACCCAAGCGCAATAAGGCTCCTGTTGCAGAAAAAAAAACAGTCGGAGGGAGATTGCAACAAGACTGTTGTTGTAGAAGCTTGAGCGTAAGATTGAGCTTATTGAGGCGGCGGATCTTCTCAGACGGCTACTCTGGCACTCCATCCAACGGCTGATGAGGTGGCGGATCTTCTCAGATTATCCACCGGCCGACGCGTAGCGTTGCCCGAGAAAAAAGCTACTGGAAGGAACAATGATAGAAATCAGAAATTACCTGTCAAATCGTTTGGTAGAGGGAGGCTGGAAGGCTGGAAGCAGAACAGGAAACCGCCAGCAGGTCAGGGCGCAGCCGGGGCAGGAGGAGCTGCTCTGTGGTGAGATTATCCAAGCGCCAAACCGGGTGGCAACAGGTCCGTAGGGAATTGGCGAGGGTAAACGAGTCGGCCTAAGCGAGGTCTGGCTACATCTTCTTCTTATTTTTTTCTTGAGGAAGATCGGGTGAGATTTTGCCAATCGAGCGAGATGATTGAATATTGAGGTGGAGACAGTGGGCTGAAAGCCTCGGCTCGGATTGCAAGGCTGAAATTATAAGAAAAATACCACTAGAAGTATAAGTACTAGCTGGGCCACGCTTGGGGGCTGGGGCTATAGCCCCACTTGCCCTAGTCCCAATTCCCCCTATTGACGACACACCGCGGCAGAGCTGCAATATACTCTATTACATCAACCGCCATTGCTTTACTCTTCCAGCTCAGTTTCAGACGATGTTCCATTGGAACATCAAGTGGAATGCAATTTTTCTTGTTATGGCTTTCGAGTACCTTTCTTGTGTATGCCTTCTTGCATAGTGTGATCCCTTTTGGCTCTTGTTGTACCTCGATCCCAAGGTAGTAACTTAATAGCCCTAGTTCATCCATCTCGAAAAGCTCCTTCATTTGTAGATTGAACTTTGCCACCTCTTTATATTCTCTCGTAGTCAATAGGTCATCAACGTAGATGCCAACTAGTAGACGATCCTTTCCTTCACTTCGCTCGAACATTGCATGCTCTAGTGGGGTTTTCTCAAATCCAAGAGAAATCAATGTCTGATCAAGTTTGATGTTACACGTCCGCGTGTCTTGTTGTAGCCCGTACAAGGCTTTGTATAGGTTCAGTACCTTGTGCTCATCTCCCTCTTTGATGAATCCCGGCGGCTGATGCACATGCACATCTCCTTCCAACTTGGCAATCAAAAATGTGGATTTTACATCTATGTGATCTATCCTCCATAATTCCTGAGCCGCGGGAGCTATGAGTAATCTCACCGATTTCATCTTTGCAATGAGAACGAACACTTCTTCAAAGTCCACACACTCCTCTTACATGTATCTTTTGGCTACTAGCCTTGCTTTGTGCTTCACACAATTTCCTTCAGCATGTTCCTTGATCTTGAATACCCATCCATGGCTTTTTCATTGTCAGAAAGATCCACAAGCTCCCATGCATTGTTGTCGTGGATCGACCCCAACTCTTCATTCATACAATGACGCCAATACTTCTTTGTATTTGCGTCTTCAAATTCCACCCATTCGGCCAGCGGATTCGACGGCTCGTTGGAGGATACCGGCAGGCCAACAAGGGTGCCGTAGCTCCTTCAAAACCACCATCGATATGTGCTCAGGATTCCCATCAGCTTCATCCGGATCTGAGCCAGAAGCCCTTTCCCAGATTAGGAGACACCAAAACCTACACCGGAAGCTGGGATCCGGCGATGCACCACTCCAGGAGACAAGACCGAGTCCGGGTCTCTCATCCTACCTCTTCCCATCACCACGACAGCAGAAGGAAGGCTGGGAAGAACTCCAAATCAGCTTGCACCTGCGAGCTCGTGCTTATTGGAGCAGAAAACGCCAGATCCAGGACCCCTGCTCCACATCCACCACAAAAAAGGAGCAAAGCACGGCTCCGGCGGCCGCGGCATACTGCACACAAGCATCGGCGGACTACAGACAACCGGCATGACGCCAAACAGCCAAAAGGCAGTCCAACACCAAACACTGCATCTAAACCGCCTCTCCCATCTCTTCTGCAGCCAGCATGCCGGCAGCGAAGATCCGGGGTCGATGCAGCTAGCCGCGTGTCAGACTTTCCTGAGGACGCGATCATGCATACCCGTCTCTTATCATTGTCTTCTCGCGCCTTCTGACGCCACTTCTTTGCCCGGAGCAAAACTTTACGTCGCTTTTGCATCCATCTACCGGCCACTTCTCCAGTCGACCAGCACAAAGACTCACGATCCAGCACACGAAGCTTTCGTTGCTTCCGCCCCAGCAAAAATAGCACTTACGCCTGTAGCATTAACGTAAGTTTCGGAATCATCCCCGCATCCGTAGCATCGACAAGAGTTTCCGAACCATGATAACGATGGCAACCATTTTCTTCCGCAAGCTCGACAATTTCTTTAGTCAACGCTTGAGAGTCTGGATCCTCCTTATCCACAAGTTTAAACATCTACATCATGTCTCCATCATCGCCTTGCTTGGCCATGAGCACCTTCCGCTTCGGTGCTTCCTCGCAGTCAGCTTTGAAGTGACCGAGGAAATCACAATTATGACACCTCACTTTCCTGATGTCAATATTTCTTCTCATTGGTGGTGCAGTCTGGTCGCCTGAGTCGCCGTCCGAGTCGGCGAAATTCTTTCTTGCCGAATGTTGCTTCTCCTTCTTCTTGCTGCTGCCTTTGGATCTACCTTGTTTTTCCTTCGATAGAGCGATCCATTGCGGCTTTGTGAGCATCAAATTTTCATCATCCCGCATATGCTTATCATGAGCCTTGTACCGTCCGCCGAGATTGTCGATGGAGAGAGTCGCGAGATTGACACACTACTCGATCGCCGTGACAATTTGTAGGTACCGAGTAGGGGTTGCGCAAGAACAGAGGGACAACCAAGGTCTCCATGAGGTTTTCTCCATGTGCGCAAATCCGATTGACGATAGTTACTACCTGTGAAGCGAACGCGTCCATGGTCTCTTCGTCGCTCATGACTAAAGTCTCATAGTTCCTTAGGATAGTTTGGAGATTGGCTTGCTTGACGCGGGTGTGTCCCTCAAACATGAACTTCAAGGTATCCCACGTCTCCTTCGCCGTTTCTTCGGCGATCAAATGTTGGAGGACATCCTTCGGCATCACCGAATAAATCACCGATGCCTCCTGCCGATACTTGCGGTGCTCGACTCCCTCCTTTTTGAACGCATCGCCTCCTGGATCGACCGAGTCCCATAGCTCGTTGGCGTGAAGACGACACTCCATGAGGGTCTTTCAGACCTCGAAGTTCTCGCGGTCAAATCCTGGGTATGATATATCGGGCTCGGCAAGTACTTTAGCCGCGTCAAATACTTCCACGATCTCCATGTCGGCCATGGCCTTCTGTTATTAGAAGATCAACCTGGCTCTAGATATCAATTGCTGGCCAGCCCCGACACTGAGTACTTTCTAGTGACAGTGACAGTGACGATCAACCACGATGACCACAAGGAGGTGATGCTTGCGAAAAATATACTAACTCTCTAACGGTCAACATATTTGCTACCACGGGAAAGAAAACTTATCAAGCATCATTTAACTAGTTCCTAGTTCATGCTTGACTAGGCATTCATATATGTGCTGCATCAGAGTTAGTGAAGTAGTATATTTACACCGCTTCTAATCTTATCCATAGAATCATGCATACTTAAGGCTGTATATGATAATACTGAAGAAAAAAACATACATGATTTCAGATTATTTCAGTAACAATTTCTCCTATAATTTCTTCAATGGGAACATGCCGCGCTGATCAAGTACAGTCATCGCATCACAATACTTCTTCGAATTGAAAACGAGTAGGCTAAACCTTTCTAATATGCATTCCAGACCGAGAGAAAATCTAGCCACAAAAAACATAATCACGAGGGGTGAGAAATAGAGGATACGAACATGCATGGGAGGGGAGATGCTTGCCGTACTGGCCGCCGCTCGCTCAAACGATCACCAACGGTCATGCCTTGCTTGATTGCCGCTCATTGCCTACATCGTCCTACCCCTCCTAACAAAGGAGACAATAGTTTTGGGCCAAACTAGGGCAGGATCATGCATGCAATTCGAAATTTCGAATGTGAGTGATGCATGTCCTGAGTAATGGAGGCCAGCGTGGTGCGGCCCAACCTGGGCGACTTGACCATCGGGCGCTGCCGAGCTGCTTTGCTGCAATCATATCGAGCCTGGCCAGGTGGGGAGAAGCTAGGCGATGCGGTTCGGTGTGCAAAAAAAGTCATAATTTTAAATAGTCCGCTATAGCGTTTAAAGGAGGTCCTGCACTAAGGGGCTTTGGTCAAAAATATGAACACACATCTTAAATAGTGCGCTAGAGTGCTTAGAAGTGGTCTGCCGTTAAGAGGCATAGCGTGCTATTTAAAACTATGAGAAAAACCATCAGAAAAAGAACCCGCCGATGTGGCATGCCAGTTGGACCTTATAACTGGAAGCCATAAATGCTCACAAAATTTTAAACGGAGTAAATTATGGCAACACTTTTGCTAAGTGTGGTTAAGAGAATGAAAGTCCACTAAATGGGGTAATTATTATATTGTCAAAAGTGTCGAAATCGAGGGTGAAAAACAGAATTCACTCTTTAGTTTAAGTGGCTTGCTTTTGTATGAGTGTGCTATACTGTTTTTTTATTAGTTTAAATTGGCTACCACATATGTCAGGTGATGAGTGTGCTATACTGTTAGCTAGAACCTGACAACTGTGTACATTATTGCAATGCATGCAGAAATGGTCAGCTTAGTTTAAACTAGAAGCATAGGCGCGAGTTGCCGCGCCGTTCTTCTTTTAGCTCGGTGTGTTCCCTTTATTCGTGGAAGCGATAACAGTCATGATATTGTCGATTGTAATTGGATTGCCTTGGTTATCTAACTGGTTTGCAGCTCAAAAGGAAATAAAAGACATGTTTCTCTGATGGAAAACAATGCAAGACATGTGGGTAAACATCATATTGTGATGCAGTTAACAGTGAAGAAGTGCTTGTTTTATGGACACATAGTTATCATGAGATTTTTTTTTACAAATGCACAAGAACATTCAACATAGTCTCTCTAATTTGTTGCAATGAAGTTTACAGTTTATTATGCACATGTTCTACATTCACAAGACACGAATATGTACAAACTGCCAAAATCTAATAAAAAATTATAATTGCCTAAAAAACATTCTCAATCATGGCTTTGGTGGAACTAAAAGGAAAAATAGATGACAGCTTCCTTTATGAAGATGTAGATACAACATCCAGAGATCAACTCTGGAATAGATGCTTCCACAATGTGTCATTGGGCATCTACTTAGCACCAAGCAATCTTTCACCAGCTTCGCAACAACAACCAAGAATTTTACGAATCTTTTGTTTCAGAGCTGGCCAATAGACTTAGCACTACCTGAACAGGGCTCTAAGCCGACAGCCAAATGTATGCCGACGGCCACCGTCGGCCTAACCCGGGCTATGCCGACAGCTAGGTCCTGGCCGTCGGCGTACAATGGCCGTCGGGCTATCCCCGTCTACGCCGACAGCAGCCGCCGGCACATAACAACCGGCGGCTTATCCCAGACT
>NW_024120620.1:0-13148 GCF_003073215.2 Triticum urartu
CATGAGGTAGGGGGGCGCGCCCCCACCCTCGTGGACAGGTTGTGGCCCCCTTGGCCTTCATCTTTTGCTGATATTTTTTATATTTTCCAAAAAGTTGCTCTGTGAAGTTTCAGGTCATTCCGAGAACGTTTGTTTCTCCACATAAATAACACCATGGTAATTCTGCTGAAAACAGCATCAGTTCGGGTTAGTTCCATTCAAATCATGCAAGTTAGAGTCCAAAATAAGGGCAAAAGTGTTTGGAAAAGTAGATATGACAGAGACGTATCAGGACCAAGGATCAAACCCTAACAAAACTAACTCGATTACATGATAAATATCATCCAACCCATCACCGTCCAGCAAGCCTATGATGGAATTACTCACGCACGGTGGTGAGCATCATGAAATTGGTGAAGGAGGAAGGTTGGTGATGATGTTGGCGATGAACCCCCCTCACCAGAGCCTTGAACACGGACTCCAGATCTCTTGATGAAGAACATGAGGAGACGGCGGCTCCGTATCGTAAAACGTGATGAATCCTTCTCTCTGATTTTTTTCTCCCTGAATAGGTACTTATAGAGTTGGAGTTAGGGTCGGAGGAGGTTCAGGGGGCCCACGAGCCTGCTAGGCGCGACCCCCGGGGAGGGGGGACCCCAAGGCTTGTGGCCTATGGGTGGACCCCCTATGGTAATTTCTTGTGCCAGTATTTTTTATATATTCCACAAAAATTCTCCGTAAATCTTCAGTTCTATCCGAGAACTTTTATTTCTGCACAAAAATAACACCATAGCAATTCTGCTGAAAACATTATCAGTCCGGGTTAGTTCCATTCAAATCATGCAAATTAGAGTCCAAAACAAGAGGCGAAAGAGTTTGGAAAAGTAGATACGATGAAGACGTATCAGTGGCCCTCCGCATCGTCTTGAGGAGGTCGCTTCTCAAGTAAGGCGGTGCCGACATCGACGGATGTTGTTCCCCAACGCCCGTCGCCCGTCGACGCAGCACCGGCAACGCCGCCGACCCTTCCCGCCCGGCGTGCAGCTCTGGCACCTCTGCTCCACTCCTTTAGGTACACCGCCCACCTCCCAGTACTAGAAAAAGGCCTGTTATTGGCGCATCTATGTTTGCCATTAATGACGCACTATAGGTGCGCCACTATTACCACGCCACTAGTAACAAATAGTAATGGCGCACATTTGGTGCGCCACTACTATCACTATGGCTTAATCTTGGGTTAATATGCTTAATCTGAAGTCAAATCATACTTCGTGATCAAACTTCTCAGAAGGTCACCCATCCTCACACTACTTCAGCCCGAGCACGCTTAACTTCGTAGTTCTATCCAACCCCAGCACCACCTCACTTAACAAGCACTTGTTGATATATCTATCATATCAATCCTATTAAACCTTGTTGATGTCTAGGACTTCGTTCATGTTCATGAGTGTGATGAAATTTTGAAAAAATATTTCAAACTTCCCGGTCATATTAAGTATCATATTTTGAAAAAAAAATTCCAAAAAAAATTCGAAACCAATTTTTTTTCTGTTACTAGTGGCGCACCTAGCAAATGGTGCGCCATTACTAAGTTTGAAACTTTTTCCATTTCCCCCCCTCTAGATCTTAAAAGCCCCGTATCTTTCGTTCTGTTAGGTTTTTGGGGATTCTGAAAATATTCAACGGGGTTCCCCCCCCCCCCCCCCCGGTTGAATTCGGATGTAACTTTTTGACTAGATGATTTTTCATAAAAAAACTTTTTAATCCGAGTTCGTATGCAAAAGTTATGTCCATTTTACTAAATTCCAGAGAGATTTTGTATATAAAGTCGAAATTCATATTTGTAAATTTTCCCAACAACTAGACCACATATCACATGGGAAATTTATTTTCTTTTATTTTTTTTGACATTTCCATCATTTTCTTTTAAAAAAAAACTGAAAAGGCGGTCAGGGGGGGCAAAGAAAGTTAGTAGTGGCGCACCTTCACAAAGTGCGTCATTACTATGTGTATGACTTTTGGTCAAACTTAGTAATGGCGCACTTTGTGTAGGTGCGCCATTACTAAGTTTGACATAGTAATGGCGCACCTATGCAAAGTGCGTCAACTAAGTTTGACCAAGGTTTGACCCAGTCATACACATAGTAATGACGCATTTTGTACATGTGCGCCATTACTATGTTAACTAGTAATGACGCACTATCCCTTGGTGCGCCACTGCTAACAATTTTTTTTAAAAAAATAGTAATGGCGCACCACACACCAGGTGCGCAATTAGTAATATATCAATAATGACGTACCTGTATCTGGTGCGCCACTGCTATATAGCCACTGCTATATAGCAGTGGCGCAGCACATACATGATGCGTCATTAATGTCCATATTAGCTATAGCCGTTTTTCTAGTAGTGTCCACCATCCTCTGGTCCAGAAGTGTGGTATGAGGAAGGGGCCGGCAAGGAAATGGTGATTTCCTCCGCCCTTCCCGTTCTATTTATATGTTATCTATATTTTAAGTAGTTTGTAGTATGGATTTATACTGTCCGCCGTTGAACTTCGATGAACTATGCTCCTGTTGTCTGGCGATGAAATGTTGAATATGAGATGTGCCCGGTCAGTGCCCGCGGGATTGTCCGCAGGCGTTTGAGGGTCTGAATTTGCTATGTGTTGTTGTAGATGCTCTTAAAGCCAAAGCTTTGAGAAGCAAAATGTGAAAATCCCAGAGCTTTGCTTCCGCAGAGCTAGTTCCAGTAATCTGGACCGGATTGGCTCTTGCTGTTTTTTTTTCAAGAATTTGCCAGGACAGAAGAGGACTGGTTCTCATGATTTTGTGGAGAGGCTGGCACCTAAGGTGTGTTCTTCTTGCACATGGCAAAGGACATGGAAAATTTTCTTCTTGGAATGAAATGGAGGACCACCTGAGCAATGTAGTTTGGGCACTATGCCGCACGGTGCCAAGATGTACAGGCAGTCGGGCACTGAAGTAGAGGAGGCATTGACGCGTGTGTATGGGTTGCATTCAGGTGGTGTTTGGTTCTCTAGTTTTAGGACTTTTTCTAGTCTCAATTAAAAAGTCCCTAGTCCTTAAAAAGTCTCTCCCTGTTTGTTTTCAGAGACTAAAAAGTCCCTAGTCCCTTCCTAGAGGTTATTAAATGACCATGTTGCCCCTAGTATATAGAAAAATAACACTTAAACAACACCATAGAGTGGCGGGCCAATGGGTGCATGGAGGGGCATTGTTGGAAAAGTCCCAAAAAGTCCCCAAAAGACTCTCCTTGAGAGTCTTCTTCATTTAGTCCCAAATGCCTAGTTTAGTCCCTAAAAAGTCCCTCCCGTTTGGTAAAAAAGTCTTTAAGAGGGACTTTTTCTAGTCCCTACACAAAAAAGTCCCTGGAAACAAACATCCCCTCAGTCCATAATGACCCACATAATGCTTCAGTAATTTAATTTTGGAATCTGAGAATTTGTAAGTGGTAGAAGTCGAGATTGTGGCGTATTTACCCTGAGAACTGAGATAAATGGAGTTTGAAGATCTTCGACTTTGTTTCAAGCTTTGGCCAGGACTAGCATTCTGGCTGGGACATGTCCTACCAGGATCTGCTTGCCTTGCCTTAGACTATGTGAACTGTTTTGATATAGTTGAATGAATGAAATCTCGTTCTCCCCCTAAAAAAAGATGAAAAGAAAAATGATTTGTGGAATGAACAGTCTTTCTGTTTGTAGTGCAAGTGCAAAGCATCACTCATGGGCTGGTGTGGAACAGTTCATGAACATTGATGCGGGAGGCGGACATTCAACCCTGTCTGCATACATTTCAAAGCGGATTTCAACAAACCGGACGAAATTCATGCAAACCAGTTGTTTTTCGTATAAACCGAACAAAAACATTTACATTTCGGACATATTTCAACTAAACTATAGCGAATTAGGCTAGGCTATTCTAACCGAGTCTTTCGCGGAACGTGGCAGAGCCTGTTTCCACGAAACGTCTTTCCCATGTCCGCCAACAAGCTCACCAGACCGTCGTCAGCCCCGGACCTAAATGCTTCAGTGGGAGGGAAAGAATAGCCTCCGCCTCTGGGAAGACCAGATCAATGGTTGGTTTTTGAGCTGGGGAAGACGGTCGCATACGACCCAGCGAAGCTGGCAAGTCACCGGTTGTGTAACCCGGCAAGACGGTGGCGTTGACCTTCCTGGGACCCAAGTGGCGGCGGTCTCCCATGATCTACTTTTCCTCATTGCCAGCGGCAGCTGTAGACGTGCCGGCTTCGTCGTCGTGGTGGTGGGGCACAACCAACGTGGAGTTGGTGACGTCGTCTTTGGTGCCCCAGTCAAATTCTTCCATCATCGCATCAACCTTCATGACATGGCCTCTTTCTCAGTCTATTTGACGCGGTGCCGCCATCGCTCGCGGGGGATTTGGTGGGTGGCGGCATAGGACAACTTGGACGGGCTGGGATGGCCCATGGTGATGTCAACCTAGACCCGTGATAGCGGTGGTGCCGACTTTGGAGAGCGGTGGCTGGGACATGTCCTACCAAGATTTGCTTGCCTTGCCTTGGACTATGTGAACTATTTTGATATAGTTGAATGAATGAAATCTCATTCTTCCCCTCAAAAGAAAGAAGAAAAAAATGGTTTGTGGAATGAACAGTCTTTCTGTTTATAGTGCAAGTGCAAAGCATCACTCATTAACTCCGTTGTGTTCTGATATGCTCTCCCTCCGTTGAAAATTTCAAAAGAAAAACAGAAAAGAAAGATATGCTCTCCAGGACCGTTTGGGGTTACACACGTCTGACACAGAAGTACTGGTACACACGAGACTTGTCTTCCTATCTTCTGTGCTTCAGAATATCTCATGACGCATACATATCAAGTTCTCCCCAACATTATTCCTAGTAGAGTACCCGCGTTGGGCTTCAGGAGAACACAATATCATTTAAGTCAAAAATGTATTTACTATGTTTTGAAGAGGCCAAAACTACACATGTAATTTTTGCACACATTCATGTTCACACAATTAATTATTTTTTAAAGATTACTTAGGACATCTCCAACGCTGCCCCAAACCGGACACCATATCAGTTCACGGGCAAGTGGGGAACAGTCCACGGACATTATTGCGGGAGCCGGACATTCAACCCTGCTTGCATACATTTCAACGCAGATTTCAACAATCCGGGCAGAATTCATGCAAACCAGATGTATTCCATATAAACCGAACCAAAAACATTTACATTTCAGACATATTTCAACTAAACTCTAACAGACTAGGCTAGGTCGCTAGCCATGGCAGAGCCCGTTTCCCACGACATGTCTTCCCCATGTCCGCCAACAAGCTCACCTGACCATCGTCAGCCCCGGAGCTAAATGCTTCAACAGGAGGGATAGAATAGCCTTCGCTTCCGGGAAGACCAGATCAGTGGTTGGTTTTTGGGTAGGGGAGACGGTCCCATGGCCTACGCCCCCACGAAACGGGTAAGTCACCGGCTGTGTAACCCGACAAGACGATGGCGGTGTCCTTCCTAGGACCCAAGCGAGGGAGGCCTCCCATGGTCTACTTTTTCTCGCTGTCACCGGCGGCCGCAAACGTGCCAACTTCATCATCGCGGCGGCGGGGCGCAACCGATGCGGAGTTGGTGACGTTGTCTTTGGTGCCTCAGTAAAATTCCTCCACCGCCGTGTCAATCTCCATGAGCATGGCTTCTTTCTCTGCATGCCGGACGCGGCACCACCATCGCTTGCGGCGGATTTGATGGGTGGCGGCATAGGATAGCCTGGACAGGCTAGACGACCCATGGTGATGCCAGTTTGGAACGACGATGGTGGTGGTGCCGGCTCCGGAGAGCTTGCCGGCAAGCCAGCCTCTACCCAGCTGGCTCGGCTTGCCATCCAGCCGGCTGCAATGCTGAAGAGTTCCTTCTCCTACTCGCTGGAGAGGCTGTTTCATAGGGCTCTGGTGCTCGAGGCCGTAGTGCGTGCTGCAAAGACGAGATGTAGAGCAGAGTGCGGTGCAGCTGTTGCCTGACACTTGACCATGCTTAAATAGCAGGTGGATGCCAATGCGAGGTGTTTAATGTGGGCCAGCATGCGGACGGATGTATGTCACTTGGTGCACCAAAGTAGGTCCCTCGGTAGACCACTGGTTTAAAAGATGTAGGCGGATGGACAGATGATATTTCAATGCGGAGCAAAGACACGTGCAATGTGCGAGGCTCTTGGACGGTGCACGCTTCAATGTCGGCTCCAGTGAGAGGTCACGTCTACTTTGGGTCGGCATGAATGCAACATTGACCGCTTTGGGCAGGAAATGGCGCGGGACCCCCCTCCCACCCCTCCCCCGACGGGTTGTTTCTGGTTTATGGGGAAAAGACGCCTGGACCACCAGCATACGGAGACAAGCCCACATTGGATGTCAAAACGCGGTCTGAATGAATGCGGGTGGTTTGAGGGTCCGTATTGGAGATGGACTTAGTAAACTGTAATACTCCCTCCATTCCACAATATCAGTGATATAATTTTTAGCGATTTCAGTGACATAATTTTTGCTCCCACCGCAGTCGGTCTTGTTGGTTAAATTTATGGTCAAACTTAGATCTCGGGAAGCACGGGCGCACTATATTATGGAATGGAGGGAGTATGATGGAATGAATACTGCATGTACTTGGATGAAAAAAATATTTCATGACCGTGGAAGCCATCCAATGCCGCCCTGTATCGGTCCACGAGTCGGTCCGGACACGATTTCTCCTGCAAAACGAAGATAAAAGTGGGGAAGGTTTGCGGGAGTCCGGACACGTGAAACGTACGAATCCGATACCTCGGGCCTACTAAAACCCATCCCGGACCCCACGACTCAATCCTCCCCATTTTCTCTTCTTCCTTATTTTTCTCTTCCCGTCGCTGCCGCTCCACCACCCAGCCACCACGCCACACTCCTGCCGGAAATCTGCGTCCCCGTCACCTCCGACGATCCAGTAGGGCTCCCCGCCGCCTCTCCTCCGTCTCCGTTCAACCCTGTCCTCCGACCGCCCCGCCAGGTATCGTCCTCTACCATGCCCGACAACTGTTGGATGAATCCCCGAAGCTGAAAACAGTTGTCCCTTCTTTGTTGTAGCAATGGATTCTGATTTGGAGTACATATACGAGTAGTATGTTGAGTCCTCCGATGGTTCGTCGGACGAGGAGGAGTACTCTGATGAGACGGTGATGATGCAGGCAGTCCTTGAAGACGTGGAGCGTGCGGAGGAGCATGTTCTCAATTTCAAGGGCTCGATCAAGGGTCATCGTGTGCTCAACGCAACAAGGCACGTGGGCATTTGACACTGATGGCCGACTACTCTGCCCCCGATGCATTCTTTGCTGACCATTTTCGCCGGTGTTTTTGGATGCGCAAGACCATCTCGATCGTTTGTACCATGGCGTCCGGTCCTACGATGACTACTTCATCCCGAAGAAGGACGTCGTGGGAACGATTGGCTTCTCTGGTTACTAGAAGTGCACGACCGCACTCTGGATGCTTGTATATGGCACGACCGCTGATTCATAGGATGAGTACCTATGGATGTCTGAGAGCACATGCAGAGATGCCATGGTCAGGTTTGCAACTACCGTGGTCTAGGTGTTCGGACCTCAGTACCTGAGAGAAGCAAGTGTGGCAGACACCGAGAGGCTTCTGGTAATCTTAGAAGCAAGAGGGTGGCCAGGTTTGCTTGGATATCTTCACTGCATGCATTGGAAATGGAAGAACTGCTCGAAGGCTTTACAAAGGCAATATCAGGGCCATGTTAAGAAGCCCACCATCATTCTTGAAGCAGTTGCATCATAGATCTTTGGATTTGGCATGTTTTGTTTGGCATGCCCGGGTCTCACAATGACATCAATGTGCTGCAACGATCGATATGAGGCTGACTGAAGGAAAAGCTCCTCCTTACCACTATACTGTCAATGGATATGAGTACAACATGGACTACTATCTGGTTGATGGTATCTATCCTCCATGGACTACCTTTGTCAGCACTATCTCAAACCCAGTTGGCTAGCTAGAAAAAGCTCACTTTGCCCAAAGACAAGAAGCAACTAGAAAGGATGTCGAGAGGGCATTTGAACTTCTGTGCCCTTTGCATGCGGCTAATTGATCGTGCGGACTGAGAAAAAAAAATCCGGAAGGCCGGATGTATGCGGCTGGCGTTGGATGGCTGCCTCCCGCATCCATGTCCATGGATTGGTCTCCCATGTCCGTGTACGGATGCGGGAGGTTTTTTGCGGGTTGCCGTTGAAGATGCCCTAACTATGGTTGTATACCAGAAATCCGATGGTGTTCCCGGGAGCGCGCGCTCCTGCGCATGAAAATATTTTTTGAAATATCAAAAAAATTCCAACAAAAATTCTATGTGTTCTTTGTCACATCCAAATGCTACATACAAATTTGTAGGGGAAAATATTAAATATTTTGGCATGTGCAAAAAAAACACCAAATGTTACCTTAAAATGTCACCCTAAATTTGTGTTTTTCACCAACGAAACAACACTGCTCGGTTTGACATGAAAATTTTCAAGGATGCTTGTGACACTAACACGAACATCTACAAAAAAATTCAAAAGTTTTTGAAAACATTACTATATTTTTTTTGTTTACTATTCACACGGGAGCGCGCGCTCCCGAGAGCCAAAACGCCATTCTCGTTGTATACTACGTACCTGCAGTTCTTCCTGAGAAAACATGCTTGATAAGTTTGTGTTGTCTTCACAAGAAAGACGAGTTAGAGTGACTGGAATAGCAGCATTTTGTATATTGATTCCCTTTTTCTTTTCCCATATGGCAATGGAATGCATAACTTTGCACAGATTTAAAAGACTAAATATAATACTTAATCATGTGCACAAGATTGTTTCTTTTTTATTTTTGTAAGAAACAAAAAAACTATTTTGAGCTATTCATGTTCAGAGCTCACTTTGTAGTTTTTTTTTCCTATTTGTGTTCGATAATGCATGGCCTGGTTTATAGGAAACAATTTGATCTTTTTTTTCGCGAATATGCAAGATGCGTATCATTCCATTGATAGGTAGAAAACAAGAGTGACATGATTACATGGGTATCACTCTACCACGTACGCAGAGCTAGCGTGGAAAAGTGGTACATGAGCAGAATAGATGGGGGTGCTCGGCCCCAACCTAGCTATCTAGACATCAGGGAGGCATAAAGTTTGCAATGTCCTTGGCCCCGGCAGAAGCCCATGCCCGAGTGTCGTCCTTGATGACCTGTAGAAGTAGCGTAGTGGAGGGGTGCATGTGGTCGAAGATGCATGCATTCCGGTGGCACCAGATGGACCACGCAGTGAGGCGCGGGAGGCGAGACCTTTCCGCAAGGCCGCTGGAACCCGCGTGGTAGAATCAGCCCACCACTCAAGGAAGCAATCATCAGTGTCCGGAGGGGGGATTGGCAGCCGGCACCAGGCGAAGATCTCATGCTAGATGATCCGGGAGAATGGGCATTGTACGAGAAGGTGATTGAGGGTTTACAACACTTGGTCACAGAAGATGCAGCGGTCGTCATGCGGTAAGCCGTGGCGCGCGAGGTGGGCGGCGGACCAACAACGATCATGGCTTGCGAGGCATGCAAAGACACGGATCCGCAGCAGGGCCCACGTGTGCCAGATGAGTTTCTAGTTGGGCGTGATGGTGGAGCCAGCAAACATAGCTCGGTAGCAGGAATTCGCAGTGTAGATGCCCGAGTTGGTCCACTTCCAGCGTAACACGTCGGGGTCGAGAGTTTGGGTTACAGGCTGCAGTGCGCGCCAAAGCTCGACGTATTAAACCATCGCAGACGGCCCCAAGGCACCCTGTATATCTCCCACCCAGGCCCTATTGTGGAGGCCCAGCGCAACGGTCGTCGTACGCCTCCGATGCTTGGGGACCAAGGCGAGGACGGCCGGCGCAACCTCGCTAACCGAGCGACCCGAGATCCAACAGTCTCTCCAGAACAAGCAGAAGGTCCCATCGCCAAGGATCCAGTAAGAGGAAGCATAAAAAATCACCTGGACCTCGGGATCAAAGGGTGAATGTAGGTGTCGCCAGGGACGGGACTGATCAGTGGCCTGAAGCCAGAGCCACCTAGCGCGAAGCGCCACGTCGGTGCGTTGCAGGTCCCGAATGCCAAGCCCACCCAGCTCCAGGGGGCGGCACACTTTTCGCCAACTAACAAGGCAGCCTCCACCAGAGGCATCGGCCTTGTCGTGCCAGAGAAAGTCGCGCATGATCCTGTTAATCTTCTTGAGAATAGCGGGTCGGAGCACCATGGCCATAAGCAGGTGAACGGGCATGGCGGCAAGAACATGATGCACCAGGGCTAAACGCTCTCCTCGCGAGAGGAGGGACACCCTCCAAGTCGCCAGTTTGCGCGCCATCCGCTCCACCAATGGCATAAGGGCAGTCGCGGAGACCTTCTGGGTCGAGAGCGGGATGCCAAGGTATGTGATGGGGAAGTGCGCGATCAGGCAGGCAAGCGTGCCCTCGACTAGCGCGGCCTACTGGGCCGTGCAATGGATCGGCGTGGCGGAGCATTTTCGGAAGTTGGTGTGCAGCCCAGTCGTGGCGCCGAAGACACGGAGCAGCTCATGAATGACCTGAAGCTCGTGGGGGTCCGGGTGGCAGAAGATAACCACGTCATCGGCATACAGGGAGATACTCGAGGCCATCCGACACTCGGTGAGGCGGCACATCACTCCCGTCCCGATGGCGTGCTGGAGGAGGGAGTTGAGCACGTTAATGACCAGCGTGAAGAGCATGGGAGAGATGGGGTCACCCTACCAGAGACCTTTTTCGTGACAGATGGGGGGCCCTGGATGGCCATTGATGAGCACACACGTTTTCACCGTGGAGAGTAGGATGGAGATCCACTCGCACCACCTTGGGCCAAAGCCACGGTGCCCAAGAAGCTGGAGGAGGAAAGGCCATGAGACGGAGTCGAAGGCGCGCGCAATGTCAAGCTTGAGGAGAATGTGAGGAGCCCTCATGTTGTGCAGCTGGCGGGCAGTCTGTTGAACCAGGATGAAATTGTCGTGAATGCAGCGACCTGCAATGAACGCACTCTGGTTGGTTGACACCATGCCCCCAAGTCGTGGAGCTAGCCGCAGTGACAACACCTTGGCCAAGAGGTGAATTAGGCTGATAGGCCTATAGTCTACAAGGGTGGCGGCGTCGGGCTTCTTCGGGAGGAGAGTGACAAGCGCTTCGTTAAGCTTCTGAAAGCCCATGCCATTAAGGTGGTATAGCTTGTCGAAAGCGTCGCAGATGTCATGCTTAACAGTGTCCCAGCAGGCGCGCAAGAACTCAGGGATGAAGCCATCCGGGCCCGGAGCCTTGCCTGAAGGAAGAGATTTAACGGCCTCCCAAATCCCGGCCTCAGAGAAAGGAAGCTCCAGCTCAGAGAGATCAAAGGAGCGGTCATCGAAAGCATCGAGGGCTAGGGTGATGTTGCGCTCATTCGAGGAGCCAAGAATGCCAGCAAAATGCTGGAACGCAGCCTCGCCCATCCCAGCCTCGTCAAAAATCAGCGAGCCATCGACATCCAATTACAGGATGCGGTTCTTCTGCTTCCATTGGGAGGCATGGATCTTAAGGAAGGTGGAGCTAGTATCGCCTTCCCGAAGCCAAGAGAGGCGCACGTGCTGGCGGGCAATCGACCTCTCGAGAGATGCCAGGCCCAGGTACTTGAGCTTAAGATTCTGGCGTAGCCAGGCCTCCGAAGGTGACAGGGGGTGCAAGTCCTGTGCTGCGTCGAGGCGAGCAATCAGTTCGCGTGCAACCAGAAGCTGAAGAGAGACGTTGCCAATGCAGCGTGCACTCCAACTTTGGAGTCGGCGGGCTGTGAGCTTGAGGCACTGGTAGATCCTCTTAAATGGGTCCGGATCCGGAGGCTCGCAGTTCCAGGCGTTGTTCACAGTGTCCTAAAAGCCTTCAAGGTGAACCCAAAACCGCTCGAAGTGGAATCGCTTGGGGCTGCCAGGATGCCGGGAACAGTCAAGCAGGAGAGGGGCGTGGTCTGAAGCAGCCTAAGCAAGGAACGGAGAAGGCACTGCGGCTGGAAGTCCTCCCAACTAGGAGCGCAGAGAACTCTGTCATTCTGCACGAGGGTGGGGTTGTCTTGCTCGTTGGACTAGGTGTAACGACGACCATGGAGGTAAATGTCACATAGTTCCATGTCAGCAACGAAATGGCGGAAACGACTCATAGAACGGTGGTGCAATCGCCCGTTGTTCTTGTCGGAAGAAGACAGGATCATGTTGAAGTCACCCCCAGCAATCCATGGGCCCGCACAAGTGAGACGAAAGTCATGGAGCTCAGCAAGAAAGGCCACCTTCGCATCATCCTCCTGAGGTCCATACACGGCCGTAATCCACCAGTGCTGTTGACCCGGGGTGAGGGGTGTGACAAGGGCGGACGCATGGTAGGCACCAAGCTCCGGCCTAGAGAGGGTGATCACGGAGCGCTGCCAAGCAATGAGAATACCTCCGCGCGTGCCGTTGGCAGGCAGGAAAAAGAAGTCCTCGAACAGAGGCCCGAGAGTCTCAGTGACAATAGGAGCAGAGACCACCGCGAGCTTGGTTTCGCTAAGACACACAATCGAGGGGGACACTGAGAGAATCATGGAAGGGACCGCCGTGTGCCTGGCTTTGGAATTTAAACCACGCACATTCTAGAAAACGACCTTGAGACTACAATCCATGGAAATGTTGGGGGGGGGGGAGAACACCACCCTAAGAGGGAACCATGACCGTCATCACGGGCGCACGGTCAAGGAGCTCCGTGACGCCACGGGGAATCTGCCATCCGTAGTAGTCTGCAAAGGCTTGCACCACATCTTCCGCTAATGGCCGTGCGAACAGCTGGGTGTACTTGGCGAGGGTGGAGTCGTCAAGCGAACCATCCTCCTCGAGGAGTCCGAGCCTCCACAATAGCACTTTCTTGGCCTTCATCTCGGAATCCAGGCTACAATCTGCCTTGGCAATTCGAGTACTTCTCCTGGGAGTGAAGTTGGGGGGGATCGCGTTGCGCTTGCGCCTCTGCGCTGGCTTGGGCTGGGGCAAAACCTGATCAACAGGTGATGTCTACTACACAACCTTCTTCTTGTAGACGTTGTTGGGCCTCCAAGTGTAGAGGTTTGTAGGA
>NW_024120621.1:0-15328 GCF_003073215.2 Triticum urartu
GGGGGCCCCCCCCCCGCCACTGATGATCTGTTAACAGTGGCGGGAAGTCAGTGGTGGGCGCCCTTCATAGAGAAGCCTGCTACTAGTAGGCATTTTGTGCCAGCCACTACTAGCCCGTTCTGCATTAGTGATGGGAGCATATGATACATTATGGCAAATGTAGTGTTGTCGGTGATTATAGTTGGGTTCCCCAACTGAACACAACATATATTGTCACAAGGACCAAATACTCATCGGTACATGTTTGTGGTGCCGCTGTCACAACTCACCACATTGGCACACGTCATGCAGAACGACGTTGGCACAACTGCATGATGGCTCATGGAATTATTGTCTCTTGTACGTACACAATGAAAACGAGCTTAGACTGCAATGTAATACAATAAGAATCGAGCCGTTTTCAATTAGGGCAATAGGTGTTTGAGGATCCATTGGATCTTCCGGTGACTTAATGAAAATAGGAGAACTTGGTGACAAACTTGGTATGGCGATGTCCATGGGCCGCTCAGTATCAATGTTAGCATTAAGTCCAGCTCATATGTTTTTTTCATGGCAATATGTTTCTCATTTATATCACATGGATCATAGTACAAGCCACGTAAACACCGACTTGATAAGACTGAAAAGACAATAGAACCTTAGCCTCTGCACAAAGGAACATTAGCCAAAAGGACAATTACAATCAAGACCGAACAATCCCCTGAGCTTGACACCATTGCTCGTGACCTGCCTTCGACGCCGCCACAACAGCCTTTGTCATTTGTCACTTATGCACATAACCATTCCCAGGGCTGGTACGGTACATGTACACTCATCAATTTGTCAAAAAAAAAATCATGTGTATGTATAATACACATGTTATCTGTAAAAACCTTTTTTATGGGATGCCAAATAAATTAAACAATTCTAAGGGCTTAGTTGAGTTAATACATTTTAGGCCCGCAATCCACTTCCTATTCCAAAACGACATCCCTATTTCTGCCCCGAGGAGCCCAATCTCATTTTAGCCCAGCAGCCAACCTCCGGTTCTACAATTCTGCCCTTCTTTGCTCCCGAAAAGCTCATTTTGACCCTGAAGTAGAGCCATCGCTGCATGGAAAGAGCTCCGTCCACCTGCTACAGAAGTACCAGTGCACTTTCGAGGGACAGTAGCAGGTGCTGGAAGCAAAGTAGCACTCAGCTTGGCCTTGCTCCCATCACGGCCACAAGGAGGCCAAGAAAGATCATGGGGCCTGGGGATACATCCGACTACTGAATACCGATAGAGAATTCAGAAAAGGTACATGGTGCATTAAGTAACGCTGCTCCCATTCCCGATGCTTCCTATTCCCAAATGATTTCACACATTCTCAACATACTATACTATACTAGCTTGGTCGGTTGCTTTTCTCATTCGAGACCTATTTGAAAGCGGTATAGAAGTGGGCTTTTGGTAGTAACACTTGATTCTACTTGAGAGGACATAGAGCATTATATATTCATGCACGAGGGACAGATACATTCATTAATTCACCTCGGGGTGTCTAGAATTGTCCTCCTAATTTACTAAATATCCACGTGTAACCTGAGGTGTGCTCGACAAGAAGTAGCCACATGTAACCTAATATTCAACCATGTAGAGTATATATCTTAAATGTGAATGTTGATTACGTGTACACAAACATACAATTATTCAAAAGTAACTGATCTATAGCTATCTATTTCACACTTTGGAAAGAACAAATTATCTGTTCTCGTGCGGATACGAAGGATGCACTGGAAAATAGAATGCCGCTAGGGCTGAGAAGAAATTTTCACCCATTTCCCGATGCTTATTGTTCCCTAAACTAAGTTCATAATCTTTCTTTTCTCCTTATCAGTGTCGTATCCTTTTGAGATAAGGAAGGTACCTTGCCTGTCAGAGACTAAAACTCAGGCCTCCACAGCCTTTTTTTGCAATTGATGAACAGTTTAAAATTAATCTGCTCTTTTATTAAGGGGCGCAGTATATAGCAAAAAATCTTGTATGTCCAGAATGTGATCAAAGAAGCTTACAATAAAAGTTGCCTTGGGTATTCCTAAACCTCGATATTGCAAAGGATCTTGACTCAGTGCACTAGGGATATATGTTTGACATCATGAAGTGGTTTAGATCCGGTCTTGCGATGGATGGATATGTTTGCTCTCATGCTATCCTAGTCTCATCGGCGGAACTAGCATTGTATTACGAGTAGGGCTCATCTATCTTGGGTGATGTAATCTAGTGGTTTCCAATAATTAGTATGAACAAGTTTTAAAGGTTGTTGTTACTATCCCCATGTAATCCATAGCTACCACATGCATGTGTCCAACATTGCCTGTCTTCTTCGAGGGTTCTCCTCAAATCCTACATCATCTCTTCTTCACATCCTCTTCTCTTCTGTCATCTTCTCCTCTCTACTCTCAATCATACAAAGCATTCACACATCCATAGGAATTTATTAACCAGAAAATAAAAAATGAAAAAACTACATATCATAACCATGGCAACCAACAACATAGTATCCATATAATCCATATCAAATTTACATATCTAGCATATCATCCATCATCCACATCCAATTTTATCATCCAAGCCTAAATCTAGCTAGCCAGATAATATATATTTCCATATCATCCATATATCTCTATTTTAATTTTATCAATATTAACCTAGCCAGGTGACCCATCATATCCATACACAATTTCCACGTACAGAAGTCCTAACAAAATAAGAAGAAAAAAGGTAAGAAGTGGAGCTAGCTCACCTTGGGATGTGGGAGACCGGTCGGCGTCTAGGTGGGCTGGCCCCGGGGTCAGTGGTGGAGCCAACATCGTGGTGGTATTTCCCGACGGCAGTCAGGGTGGAGGTGAGTGCTGGCGTCAGCACGGCTCAAGACGGCGAGCTCGGGCACGCCGTCGGGTTGAGGTGGTTGAGGGCTCCACGCCGGCCAACATGCTCAGTTTATAACGGGGAGATGAAGGGATACATGGGATCAAAAATATCTATTATTGTATTGAAATATTACTTATACTGCTAAAACAAGAGACAAACAAGCCACTTCATTTGTCGACATACATGGTGAAATAATTTTAGCCATTGATCTTAATTAGAATTATTGAGATTTAAAAGTTATGTAAAAAAATTCACGTACAACCATCGTCACAACAAGTTGGCTATATGAACACGTATGCAATCTTCTAACAAAGGAATGTTTAATTAGGAAGAAAACACATTTTCTGCTTTTTTTTCTTTCACGAGAGTCACGGTTTTTTTTTCCGTGAGAGGCACGGTTGTGCTTTCGCGAGAATCACGGTCATGCCCCTCGTAAACGAAAAAAACGTGTTTTCTGTTTTTTTTCTTTCGCGAGTCACGGTTTTGCTTCCGCGGGAGGCACGGTTGTGCTTTTGCGAGAATCACGGCCGTGCCTCCTCGGAAACGAAAAAAACACGTTTTCTCTTCTTTTTTTTCCTTCCGCAGAGTCACGGTTTTGCTTCCGCGAGAGGCACGGTTGTGATTTCGTGAGAGGCACGGGTGTGCCTTTTTTGGAAAGGGAAAAACCCGTGCTCCCCGTTCGGTTTTTAGTACGGTTTTTCTGTCTGGTTCTTTCGTGAAAAAAACTTTGTCAAAACCTATCAACATGGGATTTAGTTTTGAAGATCTCAACGCGAGGAATCCAACGGTGAAAACGGTTCGAGATTTGGACGCACGGTTTAAGAGATAACAAGTTCTGAATAAACAGATCTACAAAAAATGGGAAAACTCCTAGGTTGCGACAAGTGGTGCACATGCAGCATGCCACTTGTCGCAACCTGGGGAGGTTGGGGTGATCTTTACAACGAGTACTCCTCAACTAGTGATTTCGATTAATTCTTTTTTCTGTGTTGTCGGCCACCGTCAAATCGTGTGAAGATAATCTGCCCCTCAAAAAAGAAGCCGTGAAGATCATGGTTTGCAACAAAAAAGAAGGATTCTCCTGTGGTGTGCTAGTGTATATATTTCGTGTGTGTGCTCAGGAATATGCGATAGCTTTTAATAGAACTATAGAAGTGTATATGATCAATGGATTTGTTTACAACCTAAAAGTAAGTACTTAGCTGCCTGCCTGCAAGTGATTAAGAGATAGAGCAACATTGGTACGAAACATAAGATAGTGCAACATAAATCAGTGGATTTATTTACACGGGTCTGATTAAGATAGAGCAACCTAAGTGAGAAACATATGTATGACCAGGCCTCGTTTGATTTGTGTGGTGCCTGCCTGCAAGTGACTTGATTGACAACTACTCCATTTTACAACTAATTAATTAGCTGCATGATGGGTCAACCAACCCCAGGTACTCCACAAATCTTATATTTACTAATTGGAGGCACTAATCGAGGCACCACGTTAATCCTCAAGACTAATTATATTAGCCATCTGATCTCCGTATTAAGTATCTATAGCCGTCCGATGAAATACCTCATGAGTCCTGACGTACTATCCCACCGATCTCTCCCTTCACGTGTAAAAAGGGCATCTCCCTCACGTAACAATCAAGGACTGCTCCTCCATCGATCCTATGCTACAAGGCGCCTGCACATCATGCACAAATCGCTAGGGCTGCTTCTCCATCTGGTCCCCTCCCTCCCTCCCATCTCCGGCCTTCATGTACAATCCAACGAGCCTCTTCTGGATGTACGCAATACTTCATTGAGTCTCACCTCTACCTCACAAGAGGCTGAACTCATCTCCCTTCACGATCCAATCCAGTCTCCCAATGATCGTGTTATTGCGCAGCCCTTAAATCTCCCCAGATTTCAGATTTTGACCATACTGCAATCCAATTTTCCGATTAGGGAAGATCAGTTTCTATGATGATTGACGAAGAGGAGCCGAAGTACGGATGGCAATTACAAAGGGAGATGATTATTATTGTGATTGGAGAACTATGGTTGAAAGGTAAGGAAACCATCTGACCTAGCATTAAGTAGCCGGCATCATCTGTTCAGGTATTGGTGATTAGGAGCCACGTTAGGAACATGTTCGTGTTCCTGTTAAATAAAGAAGTTTAATGCATAGGCGTAGCCATGCTTTAGTTTTTACCTTTTTTCAGTTAGAGACGCTGGTGTCCACATTACGGGCACCACCAATGGATAGTATCCATTGGATATTTATTGTTGCGTATATATTCTGTTCACAGCCCAGGTTTTGGAACTTTTCCTAGCCTGATGTCGATGGTTATGGTCAATCTGACGGTGGTATGGTCGCTTAGGAATATGTTGTTCTCTCACTGCTCCGTCTGAACCCTGCTGCCCGTGTGTAATTTTTGTGTCCATGCTTTGTTTGTTGTTTAATAGTTATTACTTCACTGCAATACACTGCTTAATTACTGATACAGGCTTCCCTTCCTGCAGATTTTAACGTATTCTTAGTGTAGCATGGAAGTAGATTGTCCTCCTCTGAAATAGGTTTGTCTTCTCTGCTGCTATGGTATTTCTTATAAAGTAAAATTTTGTGAATAAATATAGATCCATGCACGAAAGGTAAATAGATTGGTTCATACTGATTGAGTGATAAGATTTAATTATGTGGATAGGACATTTTGAGATTTACTGTTGTATGAAGATATCATGTATTTGATTTGTACAAAAGATTTCTCTGCTACTCTATGAGCAGCTGGGATTTACTATTGCTCCCCGTACAAGTAGTGAAGGATGTGTCTACACATGCATCTACGTGAATTCTGGGAAAAAACGTCTTCTTTCTATTCTCTGAGCGATAAATGCTTTGTTTGTAATCTGAAAATAGAATAGCACAAGGAATAATAATATCCACTTCTTTCACCTAATCAAGTGTTCTCTTTCCCATGCCCCACAATGATTTTTTTTTGCCGACTCCACCATTTTTGTGTGTCCCATGTTTCGTACAAAGTTGGAATCAAGAAAAAGCAACACTAAGCATTACGGGAAGGATGAGTCTGAGTGGCCGGTGAAGTGTCACAAGACGGTAATGTAACTTTTCCTCTTGAATTTCCATGATGCTTGATGCAGAAGGGGAGCCAATGTACCAATGGAAGTTCAAAAGAGAGATGTAGGTTTGGTCGTGGAGTTACACTAGAAAATTCTACCATACATGATCTTAGACTTCTGGCACTAGCGCAACACTAAGTATTACGACAACAAGGAGTCCAACGGCCAGCGGCACATATTACCTGGCATGGAGAAAAGGGCCAGTGCCACACATGTTTTATTAGTCCCGCTTCTTTTAATTGATGATTCCCATATGTTGAGATTTCTGAAATTTATAATTAATGCTCCTCATGCCTTCACGGCTAAGTATTTCCTGATGTCTTGGTCTGAAAACTGGACTGATCGTGACTTTGTTCCAGTTTTGCTAATGCGTAGCTGGGATTTCTACTGCTGTAATTAAGATGTGAAGTACTGATAATGGCACTTATATTGCTGCAAATACAATATATAATGTATGCTATTTTGCTGGATTTCTCTGTGTTCTTTTCATGGTACGTTATCCTTGCTGATCAGAATTTATTCCTCTTTGTACTATATGAGAATTCATGAACAATGTCAGTTGAAAGCATGATATTTTCAGGTCGTATTTTCTCAAACATGAAATTTTCTGTATTTTGCTAATTTCTATAGGATTTAATTCATCACTATGCCCTGTAGAGTTGCGGGAATGGATCTGTACTTATGCACTTGCAACTTTTCATCTGTATCTGGAGCAGAACTCGATTACCTACATAGAGTGTACTTATGGTCTAAGGATGTCTACCATGGAATCTATGAAAGGTAGCAAACATATCCTTGAGATTCATATAACTTGCACTTATCTCTCTTTCATGTACTTCCTCTGATAATCTAAGATGTATGCTCAACAAAATAAGTAACAACTTACGTGCACAAATGACGGGTTTCTCATGTTGAGATTGTCTTCGTAACATCGTCACCTTTTTTTTTATGAGATGCAGTCCTGATTTTGCATCTACACCTTATCGTCCTTTCTAACTATTTAAAAACTTCTTTGAGATGGCTAACACTATATTTCTTTTTCACCATTAATATTTTTAGAGCTTGCTAATACATATATTTGGTGTTTCATTGTCAATTATTTTTTGTTGCAGAGTCTTACCTTTTCTCAACTATATCAGGTTAGTGTTATCAAAACATGATACTTAAAATGGACGTTTTTTTTCACGTAACTTATCTTTGGCGGTAAGTGTTTGTCATTTTTCCTTCGACAACATTACATCTAAACAAAATGAAAACTGTAAGGAGATGTGGCCATGCTTCTTATTAAGCAACCATTATGCTCCTGCTTCTTATTCATTTGACATTGAAGTGAATTCTAAAATGATTTTTAAAGCATTTCAATCCAACTAATCATGGTAGTTAAGATGTTAAAGGGGCATGCTTTTCTTAGTAACTCATCAGGACATACTAAGATTGGAATATGGCACCCAATCCCGTGTAGATCCATAAGCATACTATTTTTTGCAATCAAAGTTGCAAAGTATTATGATAAAACAAGTCGTATGATTTGATAAGCAGATTCTCTCTACCTAAAACCATAAGATATTTTAAGTGTTTCTACATACACTACTAGATGTTATATTAACATTCAAATATGTACTTATATAGATTTCCTGATATTCAACTTTTTGAGAAATAGTTCCAAAGTAAGTTATGGAAACTAATTCATATTCTTAGCATCTACATGTTTCTCAAAATAGCTAGCCCGTGCCGGTGCACGGGTTGATGACTAGTCTCTAGTAATTTATTTGTGCATGTGAAAAGGTGATTCATCCAATGGCTTTGCCAGATGCAACCATCGATCGAGAACTAGGCCAAAGTTGATTAACCAAAGCTAGCTAACTAAGCGTGTGGCTCTCGTCGGTGCCACTCATTGAGATCAACATACGAATTGATCAGTTAAAGGGTATGTTGTGTCTAATTAATATTGCCTCTTCAAATATATTGCATTCCCTGCCAAAAAGAAAGTATACGATCTTTACACGGTATGGCTATCTACCGTACAACATATGAGGTATAGCATGGCCTCTCTTGTGACAAATGGTGAACCATTGCATCTATAAATATACACGGGACGTTCCGGCAGGTACTTCTGTCACAACGGAATTAGACAGGGAACCCACAATGGAGTCGGTGCAGGTTCCATGGAGGTCGGAAATGTTGCGTAATATGCAGGACTGCAATGTGTTGTTCTTGGACAATAACGAGCCGACTACGTATGCGGAAGTGATGATATGTGCGTGCGTGCGTGCCTGCGTGCATTTGTGTAATCAGGGGTGGGCAGGGTGGTCAGGCTATGTTCCACTTCCACTCTGACATATCATATCCAATATATATTATAGAAGAAAATCTAAAAAGAAATATATTTTATATACGTTTTAATTGTTGGACTACCCTGACTCATTTTTTAAGTTTTTTAGGGATCCCATACTTTATTACTTTGGAATAATAATCAAAGGGATACAAAGGGGGCACCCCGACTCTTTGGAGATGGGATTTAGAACATTCAGCGGTCCACATACATAAATTCTCAAATAGTTGTAACCCACTACCTATTTTTCTCTTCATGCAATCATGCCAGGTCATCAAGTCTTGCATGTGTCCATAAGTTACAATTTGTGCAGTAATCAATCATGCATCTCAATTTCTTTCACTAATTTTTGTGCGGACATAGACCATGATGTTACACATTTTTGTAGCATGACCTACATATATTTGTACGTTGGACGCTTGGAGCAAATATATGTAGGTCATGATACACATCTTTGTTAAAACTGCCACCCCTTTGACTTCAATCCAATAGTTTTCTATTTTAATACAAATTTTTCTCACATGTCTCATATGCTTTATTCTTTTCAAAATATAATCCAAGAGCATGCTTAAATTTGTTTTGCAATCGTTTTAGTTTTTCAGCATATATTTATGCATATGTTTTATCATGGTTCCCGCAGCAACACGTGGGGCATCATCTAGTTGTTCTGAACATGTGTGGCCGCATTGGTGGGGGTGAGAGGTTTTCATAAACAGTGCATCTTCTCGGGAATGCCTACAATTAGGCACAGAAGTTAGGAAACGAAATGGCCTTAGTGATTTGCGCGGAGGAGTCCATCACCCACATTCTATTCACGTGCGTGGCAGATCAATTCCTATGGAGTTGCATGAAGGAAGTTGTGGGGTGTAGTGGTGCACCTCTGTTGTAGCCGATTTAATTGTGATCCCGGTTCAAACCTCGGGTAGGAGGAGACGCCTCACATGGACCTTATGGAATATCTGCAACAAACTTGCGATTGCCTGCAAACCTCTACTTCATGCTACATACGCCATTTTGAAATGTATTGCCTTCTTGCAAAAGTGGTGGTTACTCACTACAGATATGGATCACAGCATCCAGGACAATATCATCACCAAACTTTAGGGCATGTTGCGTCAGCTATCTCCCGTCAACTAGTGATCTTTCTCTTCCGCTCTTTTCTTCCTGTTGGATTTTCTTATGCTGTGAGCCCAACAGACTATTGTTGTTTTGTTTTCGGTACCATGTACTTTGTTTTCATTAGTTGGTGCTTCATTATGAAACAGGGCTACGCCCTGGTTTGCCGAGTTAGGCGGTAACTATTCATTTCGTTTGAACAAATGGATATATTTCATGGAGATACATATATTCCTTATAATATGAAAGATAACGAGAGCCTGCTATGTCCTCGTGTATGTTTCCAGTGTAGCCACCGCAGCCGTAACACACCTGACAGGCAGGCTGGAATTTGATCTGATGGTATTGAGCTAGTCGATAATGAGCGGTAGCTGCATCCTCCCTGCAGACACGGAAATATTGTCTCTTAAAATGTTGTGTTGCGGTCCTATATAGCAGGATATACCGCATGTAGGACGCGATGGAGACATGATGGAGACGCGCTTAGATTACTGAACATGAAGTACTTAAATTACCTTGATTTTGGTGTGTCTGCCAAACATCCTGCCTGCATGTGTCAAGCTACCCGTAATGGGAGTATCATAGGTAGTATCATGCATGCCAACTAAGCAATTTTGATGAAGTGGCATAGAATTAAATGAAGAAAGAGAGGCTTGAGTATCATATCATGATACCGTATCATATTAAATGACGTGCTACTTTGTGTCATGCATGACAATAAATGTAATCCTCTATGATACCAACATATGATACTATGCATTAGGGATGTAGTATTATAGACTAGTATCATATGCATGATACTAACGACTAAAGTTTAACACAGTTTACTTAGTTAATTAACTAGTATTAGCCTATAAGCTTGCTGCGAGGACCCATCCACGACCACGGGGAGAGTTAACCAAAGCTAATAATTAAGGGTGTGTGGCCGCTGCAACTAGTGCCGCTGAGATCATCATGTGAATAGATCAATCAAAAGGCAGTGTACTGTACTACCAAACAGTAACATGATGCGCATGCCATTTGGCAATCAAGTGCATCCCTGCATACAATACGGCCAAAAATGTAGTTGTGTACATGTTCAGACGGCAACATCGTCGTACCGTGTTATGCCAGCAGATACACATGCTTAGTATTAGCTAGCGTGCATTGGATGATTAATCTGTAATTATCACCTAGCGTATGCAACCATCATCAGGGGGTTGGAGTAATCCAAACATGAGTAAATTTCCATGTAATAGCGTGTCCTAATTAGTATTAGCTAGCAGGTGCAAGTACAAGTTGTGTCAGGCAAGTTGTGATTACGCTTGCCGGTGATTAGTTTTAGGTAAGTGGTAAGCTAGCTTTTTTTAGGGAATGCCTTCATGGCTCACTTTATTGCTCAAATCACAGATACATCGTCAATTAACAAAGACAATAAATCTAGGAGGTTCCTCAACCCACACATTTGGTTGATCACCAGTCTTTAGCTAGAGAATGAACGACTAAATTGGCCTCCCTCGGACAGTGAACAAAGCTAACTTTAGTAAACGAAATTGACTGAACAAGGATATCTTCGTATATGGAAGCAGCTGCCATTCCAGAAAATCCTTTGTTGATCAACGTATTTATGACTTCAATATTATCCGACTGAATCACCAACTTGTGAACCCCAACTTGATTAGCCAGATAAAGGCCATGAAGGACAGCAGTAGCTTCCGCAGTCGTCGCATCAAGTACTGTAGTTAGTTTCAGATTACTAGCAGCTACAAATTGGCCATTGTCTTCTCGAATAATAGCTCCTACTGACCCAGTTCCCAGGTCTATATCAAACCCTGCATCTACATTGATAGTCACATATCCCTCAGGATCCTTGCACCATTTACTCATTCTCCCCTTAACAGGCCTTGATGTCGCCCTTGTAAAATTAGCCACTAAAACGTGGATAGACATTGTTACATGAGATATGTCCTGCACCTTTTCATCATGCACCTTCTGTCTTCTCATCCACCAAATATACCAAGCCGTGGTTAATATTACTTCCCTAATATCACTTAATGATTTGTCCACTGGTTTGATAAAATTGCTTGCAAATAAATAGTCAAGGACTGCACTCCCAGCGCAATCAACCTCGCTAGCTTCTTTAACAATTTCCCATAATCCCATTCTCTTCCAAATTTCTCGAGCATGTAGACAATGAAATAAAGTATGTTTTATATCTTCACAAGACCTAGAACATATTGGACAAGAGCTAACTTTTGTGGCATGCCTGTTTGCTAGAACCCCATAGCAGGCAGGATCCCATGTAAGCACTTCCGCCCAAAAAATTTTATTTTTGCCGGCAATTTGCAAGACCATAGCTCCTCCCATACTTTAGTACAATTAACAGATCCTGGTCTTTCCAGTTCAATGATTTGTTTCCAAATTGAGATTCCCATTCCACATGATATGCCGATCTAGCTGAGAAAAGACCGTTTTTTATTAAACCTCCAAGCCACGAAATCTTCCATTTCGTGCTGACTTAAGGGGATCGCAAGGATGTGTTCCACATCTATAGGCCAGAAAATGGACCGTACTAGTTCTTCGTCCTAATCACCACTAATTGGATCAATAAGCTGGTCAACAGTCCGAATTAGTGCCTGACCTCTGGGTGTTAGTACCTTTCTATTTGAGTTTTGTGGGATCCACACATCCTCCCATATATCAATTTCCCTCCCGTCCCTTACTCTCTAGATAGCTCCCTTGTTAAAAGTATGTAATCCCGCCAAGATGCTCTGCCATGTGAATGATGAGCCCTTCTTCATTTTTGCTTTCATAATATCTCCATTTGGGAAGTGTTTACTCCTCAACTCTCTGGCGCAAAGGCTTTCGGGGTCTAATAAAATTCTCCAAACTTGTTTAGCTAACATTGCCTTAATAAAACAGTGCGGGTCTCTAAATCCCATTCCTCCTCGGATCTAATCCCTAACAAACTCTACTCCTACATTTTCCTCCATTTTTTCTTTGAACCAAAGGAGCCTTGCAAAGAATTTTCTAGGAATTCCGTAGGATAGTATTCTAGTAGGAAAATTTCCTTTAGGGCCCTTTGTTTTGCAGGAATAGATTCACATTCATATACATGATTGGTTCATATCCCTAACAATTCAAAGAAAAATACATTAGCTCGGATCTAATGGGGAAAAATCATATCCATTAAACCAAATAACATCTCTTTTTCTATAGAATTTGAGATATATGTTACCCCATTTCATGTTCCTACACTATGAAATAGAGAAGGCCTTAGGTTCCTTTGAAAGAACGAGAGATAATTTGGCAAAAAAAATATTATTTCGCGAAAGAACGAGAGATAAGATATAGTCTTGCACGGCCACTCATCTGCCCGGCTGCGTGTAAGTACGTACCGGATTGTCATGCATGGTCAACCTCTACCCGACCCAGCCTCTGCGTGTGGATCTTAACCAAAGGCAATAATTAAGCGTGTGTGGCCCCACGGCGCCGCTGAGATCATCATGTGAACTGATCAATCAAAATGCAGTGTCTAATCATGTGAACCCGTCAATTTCTACAAATAAACATTATGAACATGTGAACATGTGAACTGATCATCATGTTCACTAATTTTTAATGAACATATCTAGCGTGCAACCATCATATATATCAGTGGATGTAGGAGCGTCATTTGTTTGCGTGGTAAAAAATTGCCGCCACCTACTTCATCTATTAACTTCAATAGTAATGATCTTTCTAGCAGGAAATTGCTTGTCATCTACCGGAATTGAAGAAAACCCGGCAGTTCCACATCATATCGAGGCAGGCCAGAATTAAGAATGTGAGTTGATCGACATGGATGCATATTCTATTGTACCAGTATAACAAGGACCGATATCGGGGACCGGCCGGCCAGGCATATGGATACAGTGTACCAGGTTCTTGTGGGCAGAATGAGTCATATTTTTAAGGCTTACCATGTAGAACACTCGTCCCCTCCGCAAGCATTACCTACTAGATCGGGAACGCGCCTTGGCGCCAGGGTGCCGGTCCCAGCATTTTGATCAAGCAGGTAATGCCAAGATGGAAGCCAAATTATTAATGCGATACAGTCGCTCCAATATACTCCCTCTGTAATAACTTAATGTGCAAGGAGCTTTTTGGTATAAAAAAGGTCTTAAGATACAGAGGTTGTAGCTTCCATAATTTCATCTGAATCTCTTAAACAGAAAGAACCACACATACATTTACTCATTATGTTCCAATCAATAAGGTGTTAATTGGAAGGACTGGCTAAGAATAAGGCACTTCTAAGAAAAGGTGACACTTTCATGCCTGATCATAAGAAAAATGTACATCAATAGTCATATTATTTTAGCACCCAAAAAACACAAATTATCAAATTATAGTACTCAGATCCCTAGTTGCCTGATCTCCTTTTCCATTTTGAGAGCAGGAGTAGGAGAGGCCTGGTGCTTGATGTATTGAGCAAATAGTTAACTCAAGTAGTCCACGATTGAGTCTACAGCTCTTCCTTTCTGCTAGTGCTGCATTCCACTGTTTTACAGGCCTTGCAAAATGTTTGGAGGGCTCATCATACACAATACTCACTCAGCTTATATTCCATATTGACATGCTGTTTCTTATCGAACATGTTTCCGTATGCATCACTTCGTCGTCACTAAACATGGGGAGACAGAGAGCAGTAAATATTTAAATTGTTGCATTCAAAATAGGCGCTTTCAATACCCAATTGTGATAAGACAGAACAATGGAGTGCACAGCGGAAGCATCTATGTTCAGGCAGAACATAAGATCGTATCTGAAAGAGAAGAAATGGAGCTCATTTGCATGCTAGCTGATCATTCCAGTAACATGCATTGCTGACTCCATAACTAAAATAGCACTACTTTCTACCTTATGATATCTGGCATTAGTACTGTAAAAGAGTAACTACATGCATATGTGTATTTGGAAGCAATATCAATAAAATAGAATGGGCGGAAGAGGGATGTCGTGGGTGGTTTGAAGCATAAACATGGTACTACATGAACTGTAAGCGAGGCAAGGGGACCAGGAATAAATTGTTGCAGACTGGAAGGGTTAGCATATCATCCCTACTATTTCTTATAGCCTCAAAGTATCAAAGTGTATATTGCTGTTTTTCACATCCAACATACGCAAGTGACCGGCAATATTTTGTGGAAATTATAAGTACGACGTCATGTTAGATCTAAATGGAAATTAAAATTGGCAAGCGAAGTACATCTGTACTATGTTTAATACAGTATTTACCTTTTTTCAGTAAATTAGCTTTCCTGCCCTGAATTACTCATCCAGTAATCATATCACAATCGTCACTCATTATTATAGGCTTCACTTTTGCTTGCAAAACTCCACAGCATGTCTGTATATGGCAAGGTAATGACGATAGATGCTATCGATGCAGATACATAGTAAAAGATCATGGTGAAGTATAAAGCCCAAAACACATTATCTTTCAAATAAATTTCGAAACATAACAACTTGCTACTTGAAGGCTACTCACGGCTTAGCTGTATGGATTTTAGAACAGCGTACCTCAGGTGGAGCATAGGCGGTCGACGTTCCGGCGAAATTGCTAGAACAGGGACTGAGCTGTTGTGAGCTAGCTGTGCCCCCTTGAGCTGGCCCCTCCTCTTGGAGAGGACAATGATCTGGTCGTTGAGCGCCTTTCATGCCGTCCTTCAAGCGGAGCTCGACGATGTCGACGGCATACTTCCTGCTGCCGGCCACTTCGCCGGCCAAGTGGCACCCCTTCTCCTTGGGAGCGAGAAAACTACATGAAGACAACGCCTTTCGGTCCCCATCTGGGCTGGGGCGACCCGCGCTAGGGTTCAGCCCTGCCGCCGGCTCAATGCTAGATG
>NW_024120622.1:0-11301 GCF_003073215.2 Triticum urartu
TTTTGGCATTGATTTGCCGCGAGAAACGAGGCGATGAGGACGATGAAGCGGCGAGAAACGAGCCGAGCCGAGTCGCTGGCAAGGAGGGCCCGCGGCTCTTTCGTGCCAAAAACGATTCGCCCGGCGCCCCCGAGTGCCCCCCAGCGCGCCGGGTTCGGGTTGGGTCCGCCAACGCCAATTTCGGCCCAAGCCGGCGAAAATTGGGCCCTTGGGGGCGCGACTGGGCTGATTTTTTGGCGCCGACGGCCGAAAAGTCGCATGGGGGGCCTTGTTGGGGGCGCGGCTGGAGATGCTCTTACCTTGTTGAATCGAGACTGGTGCTAAGAAATGTGTACATTGCACAACTGCTTCTAGTCACTCTGTGCATTCGGTTTACATGGTTCGGTTTATACGTTTTTTCGGTTTGTATGGTATTAATACTTCGTTAAATATGGTTTGAGATTAAAATATGGTTCGGTTTTGCTACACACCAAATTATTTCGATATGGTTTCTGTATATACCATAATAACCAAAGTTGTCGCGAATTTAAGAATGACATAGTAATAATTTACAATTTTATAACTCAATACACGTACTATTTTACACAAATAATATATAACTATATATGTAAGGATATATGCATGCATGAATTCATACCTTGGTGGTTATGGACGTGCTTAACATTTTCTTAGAGAAAAATGACTATGTTACACGAAAAATGTACGTGCTTATTAGGCCATCTGGCTCATGTACAAGAAAAATGACAACTCATACGGTTGTTCGCCTCAAGAAATATAAACATTAGTTTTACTACGGTTTATTCTGTGAACCGTTTGATTTTTTGGTATGTACCATAAACCCAAAGTTCAAAATGGTATGAAAAGTCCATACCATATCGAAACCAGAAAACCATAAAATTGATTTGGTTCGGTTATTTTTCAGTATAGTTTTTCGTTTCGGTTTCAAATTGCAACAGCTTCTAGGACCTACGTACGTGACTACAGACTACAACATCCCTCCCGAATTAGTGACGGAGTATTTTCTATCATTGCTCACGCTCACATCCCTTGCTCAAAACAAAGTACTACTATCACTGGCAGCTGGGACCCGAGCGGGGTAACCTCCAAACTTTCGAAGTTCCCGCCACAGAGAAGTCGGCTGGGTCCTCCTCCAACTGCTACAGGTCATTTTCGCCACGTCACCGATCCGCGTCAAAAGAGCATCCGGTCCGTCCATTCGAAAAAGCTGCGAACGGCTGATATGCCTTCACGTCACCGATCCGAGGCGCCCACCGCTCCACCAATCAGCGCCACTTCGTCGTCACTCCTATAAAGAGTCCGGCCAATCCCGCTTCCAATCCATCGCCCCTGTCTCTCTACTACTCCACCCCAGCCAAACTTCGAAGAAGCAGCAGTCGCCGCAGCATCCATGGCCCCCAAGGCTGCCGAGAAGAAGCCGGTGGAGAAGACCCCCGCGGGCAAGAAGCCCAAGGCGGAGAAGAAGGTGCCGGCGTCCAAGGAGGGTGGCGACAAGAAGGGGAAGAAGAAGGCCAAGAAGAGCGTGGAGACGTACAAGATCTACATCTTCAAGGTGCTCAAGCAGGTTCACCCCGACATCGGCATCTCCTCCAAGGCCATGTCCATCATGAACTCCTTCATCAACGACATCTTCGAGAAGCTCGCTGGCGAGTCCGCCAAGCTCGCGAGGTACAACAAGAAGCCCACCATCACTTCCCGCGAGATCCAGACCTCCGTCCGCCTCGTCCTCCCCGGCGAGCTCGCCAAGCACGCCGTCTCCGAGGGCACTAAGGCTGTCACCAAGTTCACCTCGTCCTAGGCTCCTCCTGCATTAGTTCTAGTGTTTATTTCCTCTCCCTCGTCTGATGAATTCTGTAGCTAGCTGTGTGTGTTCTGACAGCGTCATGCTGTAACAATGGTGCTGCCTGAATAAATAGTCATGTTGCTGCTTGAATGGACGACCGTCGCCTTGGATTCTTGTTTCCAACGTGTTTATTCAGTTTCATCTTGGGCTTAAAGCCAGGAAGATGGTTTTGCGTCTCTGAAAGTATTGCACAAATGCTTCTCTGAAACAAATAGTTTGATCCTTCTTGAGAATGGAGCTCCACTCGTGTAGTAAAGAAAGTATGACCAGCCTTTTACTGCGGTGAAACTAATTTCATAGGCGTGTAAGCTGTGTTTGTGTGCGTGGCAAACTTCATTAACCACGTTTTGCTACTTCAGGAAACTTAAAGCTTGCATTCGAAATTGATGCTGATAATTGACCACATTCAAATCAAGGATCTGAAATGGTTTGGATCTCCCGGCAATTTTTCTTTGAAATTTCACCGGGGGAGATTTTTTCCCACCTGAATTTTTTATCTTTAACAGGGACGAAAACCCAGATTAACAGGGGACCTAGCAAGAGGGCGGTAGGGGCAGGTAGGCAAGAACACAAGACTAGGCAGCCAACTTTTCAAATAATCAGGTAAGCGTGCAGTTTCCGTAAACAAAGAGTAACCAGATAACCCGTTTGTTTCAGATAATCAGATGTAAAGCTGCTGCAGCAGTGATTTGATTCGGAAGATATAAACAGATAATCCATTTGTTTGATACGCATGTACACCTACACATTTGATTTGATTGGGAAGATATAAAGTGTGCCTCACCATCAAATTAACCTACTTTTGTGACGATTTCCCTTTATAAAATATATAAGTTCAACACATTATATATAGTCTAGCGACCAAAAACTAAGCCTCGATCGTTGGGTGAGCTGTTGAATTTTTATCCCATGGTTGAACAACCACAAATCTGATCCTCATTGAAAGCGTGAGTGAAAACTCATGCATGTGCACCGTGGGATCTTTGTCTGACGAATTCTGCAGTTAGCTGTGTTCTGACAGTGTCATCTTGTAACAATGTTTCTGCTTGCGGGTTTGTGGCTGTTCTTCGGTCTGATTGAATAGTCGAGTTCACCTCATCCTAGTCTTCTCGTCTAAAGAGGTGAGCTGTAGTTAGATGTGTTCTGAAACTGTCATCTTGTAACTTTGAGCTGATAGTGGCTGTTATTCAGTCTGAATAAATAGTCATGTTGCTGCTTGAATGGACAAAGTCGCGTGCTTTACTGTCACCTTGGATTCTTGCTTCTGACATTCTCATTCAGTTTCTCCTGGTCTTGAAGCCAGGAAGATGTTTTTGCGCCTCTTGTATTTGGTCTGATTCTTGTGCAGATACAACCTCTTAAATTGTACGTACTACAGAGGTTGCTCTGCTTCTTAACCTGGACTTAGTTTTTGAATTATTTACTTGTCCCTGTTAGAGACTGTACAAATCTCTAATGTTTTACAGGTAACCCATTTGTTTCACATCAAATGTAAAACCTTTGGAGCAGTAATTAGTAAGTTTGATGCGCAGATTGGGAAGATGTTAAGTATGGGCCTGATTACCAAATTCTCCTATTTTTTAGATGATTTTTCTGAGCCTATTTATAAACAAGTTCAACGCATACTTAAAAATAGGAAAAATACAAGTTCACTGCATATAAAAAAATTTCATGGACATTGTTTCAATTCTCTAGTTTTTTAAAGTTCATGAACATTTTTTGAATATGCAAACATTGTTCAAACTCATGTACATTTTTTGAATATGCCAACATTTTTCTTAATACGTGAACATTTTAAGTTTTCTCAAACATTTTTTCAAAACCATGAACATTTTTTTTCTGAATTCACAATCATTTTATGATTTCGGGGATTTTTTTTCAAAATTCGCAATTATTTAGAATTTTTGAACTTTTATGAAATCTTGAATCATTTTTAAAAAGCAAAAAAGGGAAAAGTAAACAAATAAAAAATAGGGGGTGTCTGGCCCCGCCCATTGGCCGGCCGAACAGGGCTCGCGCGGGGTGAGTGCGTTTTTCCGCGACATCCAACGCCCAGGTCGCCAAATAGGAGCTCCCATCGACCAATCTATCTTTCCTGAGATGAAATGCGGCCTCTCAAACTAAATCACTATTTTATTTAGACTATTTTGTGCTATTGAATAATTATACTCCCTCCGATGCATATTACTTGTCGCTCAAAGAGATATATCTAGATGTATTTCAGTGCTAAATATATCTGTTTGAGTGACAAGTAATACAGATAGGAGGTAGTATTATAGTGAGTATTGTGTGCATATGCATCAGTTCATCAATCAATTTTTTAGGTAAGATATATAGTAGGCTAGTTAATCAAGTTGCCACTCACGAAGATTTCCAAGATAGTTGCTAGTTTAAAATTCAGGTTCAATATTTTTTATTTTGGTATTACTAGCAAAAAGGCCCGTGCGTTGCAACGGAACAATGCCACACACCTTAGCCTTGATAATAATGCCTCAAGACATTCCCTCTCAGTATCATGAGCTTCTATCTGGCAGCGCCCATGAGGGAGAGCATAGGTGACAAGTAACAATTGGATCACCAATGAAGTTGTGGCGGTATGTTGTGCACTACACACATCTTGTATTTGTCCTCCATAGAAGGATCGCATAATGTTCGCCCATCTGCTGCTACCGCTGCAGCCAACTCACACATCTTCCCGTTGCTAGCACGACCACCCAACACAGGGAAGATGTGAAAAATTATTGTCATATTAATGGTCAACCAAGCACATCTAGTTTAGAGTAGCATCATAGGGAAATTTACTCAGACGTGGAGTTTCTAATCTTGAGGTCAAATGCTCCTTGATGAACAGTAAATTTAAAAACAAATAGAAAAAATTTCAAAAATTCTGATTTTTTAGTAAACTTTAAAGAATGTTTAGACTGCAAAAAAATTCAACAAGAAATCACATTGGTGCAAAGGCGTGATAAAAAACAAAATCGATGCTCTGGTCAACCAAGCACATCTTGTACAAATGCAGCAAAAGTTTAGAGTAGCATCATAGGAAAATTTACTCAGACGTGGAGTTTCTAATCTCGAGCTGAAATGCTCTTGGATGAACTGTGAATTCAAGAAAAAACATTTATTCCATAAAATTCTGATTTTTTTGTCGTAAACTTTAAAGAATGTTTAAGTGCAAGAAAAAATTCATCACAGAATCATCGGTACATGGCGTGATAAAAAAACAAAATCAATGTTACTTTCAAACGCATTTTGGAGCTCTAATTTTTTTTTGGTACGACTTGCTCCAATGTTATTTTGTTATGAAAATTTGCATGCCCTTCAAACATTTCTTAAAGTTTACCAAATAATATATTAGAATTTTTTTATTTTCTTTTATTTTTTACGAATTTACTGTTCATACTTCATAGTTGGTGGTAGATCATATGCAGTTATTCTAAATGTGCGTATACACTTGTCCGATCATATCATGCATGAGTGGCATTAGTTGGAAATCAGTCCATCCTGTAGTTCGTCAAAGATGAGACAAATGCAGTTATTCTAAAATGTAGTTCATCCAATTCTCCCCAATCGATTCCCTAGGCCGCAAGGGCATCCCCATCAATTCTCTTCGGTCATCCATGCCATCTGGTGGTGCTCCTTTGTTCTCCTGTGCCCCCCACGAGCCCCTTTCTTTGTTCTTTCTATCACGCGCATACATACACCACCGAGGCCCATATCTCACCCTGTTTTGTTTATTTTCGAGCCTGCTTGTTATCTTGTATAACTCGGACATATATAAATTGATGCTCTTTGATTCATAGAGACGATGTGGGACTATATTTAATTGTGTACGTAATCAATATCGTCATACAGAAAGAAAGATCGTGTGTTTCAGACCCCAAACCATTAGCAACTATTTTTTATGCGCAGCTTGGCCCAACTTGGCCCACCACGAAAATCAAAAACTGCAACCCACGCAGGAACAGAACGTAGATGATGGCTCCCAAATTAGTACCACCTCGTTTATATTACGATTTTGTCTATACAAATTGTAAAAGCGTATTATGACATGAGAAGAAAGCGTATTGTGACGGTGAACCCACGGAGTCAATCCGTGTTTTATTGTTAGGGAAAGTTCTGGAAAAGCCTATAATTGATGCAGTCTTTGAATTTATTCAAATTACTTTTATTAAAAAACATGCATTCTAGACATTTTAAGGCTCCAATTTGCATTTCGCATCGGGCCCCTAATTTCTGGAGACGACCCAGTAGCAGGAAGTCCCAACTGATGGGCAGACACATCATCAGCTTGTCACCCAACAGTCTGCACATCAGTACATCACACACCCCTGGCTAGCTAGGGTTTCTCGCGTCGCCGTCGCCGCCGCCATCTCGGAAATTTTGGTCCCCTCGTCTCCAACTGCCATCTTGGCACTGTGAGGTGGGGGACCTTGGATCTTGAGGACCCTTCGTCAACACAGTGATCGTTATAGTTTTGTGAGGATAACTTCCTCTTGTTCTTTTGGCAGTGTCACGAGGTTAGAGAGTTTTCTGTCCTCGCAGATTCAATTATTCGGATATGGTGAGTTTATGTTGTTGTGTCAACCTTTTTTTGTTGTTTTGATTCTTTGTGGAGGTGAAATCTTTCACCGATACCATGTTGAAGATACAGTGATTCGGCGACCTGTGCTTCTAGGGGATCACCCCCTGCCCAAGTACGTTCATCGATCAAGGCTTCCCATCCTTTTAGATGGGTGACTCAAGGTGCTTTCAAAAATCATTATCAGTAATGTTCGTGCGGGTGAAAAAGTGACAATATCGTAGCTCCAATCTAATTGCAGCCTCTTTACCGAAGTCCGAAGTCATTGGAGTATTTCTTCGAGCAAAGATTAATACCGTGAAAAAGATGTTTACAAGAAAATTCATTGTAGTAATTCTTAGTCATAGCAGTTACTTTGTATTTTCTTTGATCTTAGGTCCAAATCAGTGTACCTATTATCAGTATCAATAAGTTACAAGTGTTCCTAAAAAAAATCAGTACGTCACACACAACAGCAGCTAGCCCCTAGCCCCGCCCGCTATGCACACACAACCTCAGCTTGGCGCCTAGCAGCCTGCACGTCCTGTGCCTCAAGCTGCACCGAACGCACTTCCCGTGGCCTTCCCTGTCCCCAAGATACAATATAGGATATTCGCAAACGAATAATATTCCCTTCATTTCTAAATATAAGCTTTTTTAAAGATTTCGATACGTAATACATACATGCATACATACATATATATACATATGTATAGACATATTTTAGATCACTCATTTTGCTTTGTATGTAGTCCATATTGAAATCTCTAAAAAGGCTTTTATTTAGGAACGGATGGAGTATAAAGTAGAAGCGGCGAGGGCTATGTGCGTAGCAGACCAGGTGGCAGCACCAATGGCGTAGATCCATGAGCGGTCGGCGCTGTAGCAAATACCGGGATTTCCCTGGTCACCGAATAAGCAGGCCGCCCCACAACGACTTGCGTCCTGGTCACACTGACCGGTGGTAACAAGCCCATCACGAATTTCTTGCCCCCTCCTCCCCACGGCGTCGCTTAGCTCGGGACGACTCAGGCGAGATGCAACCCCAGCTAGCGCCCCCGCCATCCTTGCTGTCTCCCCCCTTGTCACCACCAGAGAAGGCTCCGGGGAAGCACGTATGGCCGACTAGGATGGTGGTGGCAAGGATCTGCTGCTCCGCCCCGTTTGGAGAGCTTTGGAAGCCGAGGTGGAGGCCTTGGATGGCGTGGCGGTACTGGCCCTCCAGCGAGCTGTGGTCGCGGGTGCTGCTCCACCTCCTCGGCCGCGCGGGTGTTAAGGTGGTGGCGGTCGCCGACGGCCGGTCTTTGCATTCCGTCTTCCTCTGGGGACGTTGCTAGATCTGCAGGCCCTTCTTCCCCCCTTCCATGTGCCATCCACCCCGTCGGTGCCGGTCCATGGCGGCCTCTTGCCGTCAGATCTGGTGCATTTGGGGTGAGGAAGAGGCGGTAGTCCGGGAGAAATCCTTGGCCGGCGATGTCCGCCACGACAGTGGCTACATCTGTGGATTTCATTCCCCTCGTTGGGGACTCCGTCGAGGTACTTTCCCCTCTCCCCCCTCTTACTCCGGGTGAAAACCTCATCCTTCCTGGATGGGGCGGCAACGACGCATCGTTCGTCGCCACCTTCTTGGAGGTGCCACTCTGGTGGTTCGAGTGTCACGAGGGTGCGATGGTTTGGGTGTTGGTAGATCGGTGGTCCTGTTGTTTGATTCGTTACTCTGGTGTTGTTCCTCGACATGTGGTAAGCGTTTTCGTAGCTCCTTTGGTCGTTCTCCGTCTGCGTCGTGCTGGTCTGCTTGCCTATGGGTCGGCACCCTCATGTCAGGGCAGGGTGAGGATCATGTTCCCCTCCCTCATCATCAGCAACACACAACGACAGGATGAATGATGTCCTCCGCGGTATTCCCCTTTCTCCCATAGCTCTTGTTGCGTCTGCTCGTCGTTTCTTCACTTCCTTCCTCAGCCTCTTTGATCCTGGTGGCTTTGTTCTCTGGGTGTGGACCGGTGATCTTGGGCGAGGCTTTTCCCAAGGAGAGAGCTCGACTTCAGTGAGGCCATGAGGGTCGCACTGGGATTCTCACTTGGTGATTCGGCATGGCTTCCATCCTGGCTCAAGGGCGAGCGTTTCCATCATCGATGGTGTGGTGTCCTTCGATCCAGGATGAAGGGTAGGGTCCCCCTTGGTCACGATTAAGGTTTGTGCAGCCCACTTATCCTGGCGTAGTTGTCAGCGTGTCCCTTCCAATGTCGGAGTCTCAAATCCAGCGTGCTTCTGCCCTTGCACCGGTGCTCTATTCGTGGTGGACGACATCGACGACGTCAAGATGATCTCTTCATTTCCATTTTGTTGTTGAGCTTGTGCTTGTAAGCTTCCTAGTAGCACTTTGTATCAGACGTTATGTCGTTTTATTTTTGTTGTTTTGTGTTGTTCGATGTAATCCCTGATCGGTTGATGGCTTTGTTAATTCAAATCTGGGCTTGTCTCGAGCCTTCTGTCTAAAAATAACAAACCCACTGCCAGCATGGGAAGACCCACTACCACCTCACCGGTAGACCAACGGAGATGTTAGCACACTCATAGGCACTGGTCGCCTGGACGATGACACGAGTCACTACGGAGATGACCCAACAGCCAGGCGCCGCGAAGACGACCCAACAACCATGTGAGGCACAATCGGGCAAGGTGAGATGACTGTGAATGGCCGGGAAGGTGAAGAATGATGCGCTAGCACTACTAGGAAAAACCCTAATAGTAGCGCGGGTTTTGAGGCTATCAGCAGCGCGGGCAGCCGCGCTACCAATAAGGTGCTACAACTAACTGTTAGTAGTAGCGCGGTTTGTACCCGCGCTACTACTATTGACTATATCAGCAGCGCTTTTCCAAAACACGCAACTATTACTTAGTTGTAGCGCTTTCCTAGCCCCGCGCTACTGCTATGTGTTTCATCATTTCCTCCCGCTTCCTACCCAGTTTCCTACCCAGTTTCAGTTTTAATAAACTGCAATTTCCAGATACTAGATACTACTAGATATCAATTTCATAAAGCATTATAGGTACTAGGTAGTACTACCTCCGTTCCAAATTACTCGATAACGATCATCATATGCATCCTCAAGCAGTACAAGGTGATATCGATGACGATCATCATATATAGTTCTAGATGATATCGACGACGATCATCATATGTAGTTCTACATGATATCGACGACGATCATCAAATGTAGTTTTAGATGATATAGCCACACACACATATATAGTTCTAGCTAGATGATATCGACGACGATCATCATCCTCAAGCCTGGGCGGTGGATGTTCCTGATAGTAATTAGGATGGCCTGTCCAACACGAAGATTCTTGCCAATGAGGAATCTCTTGTTGAAGATATGCCCTAGAGGCAATCATGTATGATGATATTTCCTATGTGTTTATGAATAAAGATAGTCCTTGGACATTATCAATGATGTGTATCAGCAAGTACGTGACTTGTTTGTGGGACTATGCATTGTATGATGACTGTCCTAAAAGGTCCCTACTCGAAAGGGCTGTGTGGACGCGCAGCCAACTAGACTAGCATATGACACGGTTGATGGCTTGGTCTCATTAGCCATGGAGCATTGGATGCTAACCATATAATATGGACTTGGAAGGATGTGGTCGGATTCGACGTAGTCGGATCCGAGTCGGACATACCCAACTATGAGACGCATCGATATGTCATCTATGAGTCTCGAGTACAACATATGTTCTATGTCCTAATACCTGAGCTGACGCATGTACTAGGGATGGTGACAAACTTGCTTTGGGCCGACCAAACGCTACTCCGTAACTGGGTAGTTATAAAGGTAGGTTTCGGGTTTGTCCAGAACCATGCTGCGAGACGTGGTTGAGCAAGATGGGATTTGCCCCTCCGATCAGTAGAGATATACTCTGGGCCCCTCGTGTGATCCGACCAGGATAAGCATGGCCATGCGACAAGGATTATGAGATAATCCAGTTTGTGGTCGGCATCACTGGAACGAGAAAGAGGCCGGGCTAGCACAAGGATGACAGACTCGCCTTGATCCCGATAACATATATCATGTGGCAAAAGGAATGGAAGTATGAAGTACATGTTCGCCTAACCAACTTCATAGTCTGTTTGGTGTTCGGCATGCCTTGCTAGAGGCCACTACCAACTATGCAGTTCGGAGGTGATCCGAACTGCGACCAAGCCGGCTTGAACCTAAAGGGTCGCGCGCTTAAGGGAAGGAACCTACGAGGTCGGATCCAAGGACACTGGTCGGATGTGATCCGAGCTGTATTCGGATTGTAGCCGAGTAGACTTATGGGCTTTAGGGTCCGTGCAAGGCCCAAGTGTTGAGCCTGCGACGGCCGCCTATATAAAGTGGAGGTGCCGCACACTCACGCGATTGATCGCTTCGGCGCCGTCACTAGGGTTTGCATGTGTTGCGAATAGACACCTCCACTCGCCGCCAGTTGTGTGATCGGACCTAGCAGTCCGTCGCATGACGTTCCTCCTGCACGCGCGGATACCGTTAGAGGCAGTGCACTTGCGTCGCTCCGGCGAACCTGTACGTGGGAACCGACTACCGGCTCTACGAGGGAGATCAGACGAGGAGGAGACGATCCACGTGGACACGTTGCCCCAACTCTTCTTTCGCTGCACGGCACTGCGCGTCTAGTGGTAACGAACTGTGATCCATCTCCCGTAGCATGTTCTTGATTGTTCTGCGCGTAGGAAAATTTTAATTTGCAGTCGACGCACTGATAACCCATAAGTATAGGGGATCGCAACAGTTTTCGAGTGTAGAGTATTCAACCCAAATTTATTGATTTGACACAAGGGGAGCCAAAGAATATTCTCAAGTATTAGCAGCCG
>NW_024120623.1:0-12841 GCF_003073215.2 Triticum urartu
TGTTCAAGTGCGAGTCTTCTATCTATCTAGTTTGTGTTTGTGTTGGTTCGGGCGTGTGTGCCCGTGTCTTCTATCTATCTAGTTTTAATTATTTTCCTTTCATGTTTTATAAACTATATGTAGTGGGGGGATGCCCCTCTATATGTTATATCTATCTATGCTACTAGGGTACCCGATGCCCCTCTATCTATCTATATGTTTTTTCAGTCCTAAAGTTTCTCCATTGCATTTTATTTATGTGGTCATGTGTAATAAAAAATGCACTAAAACATGATCCAATCATATAAGTTGTTGTTAGCACGTGTCTAGTTAATTATCTTCCTTTTATGTTTTATGCACTATATGTTGTAAGGGGATGCCCCTCTATGTTGTAAGGAGATGCTACTAGGGGCACACTAGATGTCTTCTTTTTTTGAGAGGGGCACAACCTTTTTCGGTTGAAACACACGAGTAAAAACTTTGAAAACACCATAGCACAAGTCAGAAAAAATATTAAAAATGGTGCTTGGTTGAAATAAACTAGAACCAAACAATTGCAACTTTTTTGGTTCACAAAGACTACAAGTTGGACTGCTAACTAGAACCAACCTTTTGTTTTAGCCGAAACAACACGGGACCCTACCATCGGACACGATAGCTTATGCATAAAAATAGCTCAAATAATTATCAGATGAGTTATCTCAAAAAAGGTGACTGCAGGAAACTTAAAATTTGTGAAATAACCTAAAGCCGAAAAGATATATCGATGCCAATGACCGTGTGCACTTTTTTTTTGCACTAGCTACACTTCTTTTATCAATGGGCCTAGATATGTTCTATTCTATTTATGTGGTCATGTGTAATAAAAAATGCACTAAAACATGATCCAATCATATAAGTTGTTGTTAGCACGTGTCTAGTTAATTATCTTCCTTTTATGTTTTATGCACTATATGTTGTAAGGGGATGCCCCTCTATGTTGTAAGGAGATGCTACTAGGGGCACACTAGATGTCTTCTTTTTTTGAGAGGGGCACAACCTTTTTCGGTTGAAACACATGAGTAAAAACTTTGAAAACACCATAGCACAAGTAAAAAAATTATATTAAGAAATGGTGCTTGGTTGAAATAAACTAGAACCAAACAATTGCAACTTTTTTGGTTCACAAAGACTGCAAGTTGGACTGCTAACTAGAACCACCCTTTTGTTTTAGCCGAAACAATGCGGGACCCTACCATCGGACACGATAGCTTATGCATAAAAATAGCTTAAATAATTATCAGATGAGTTATCTCAAAAAAGGTGACCGCAGGAAACTTAAAATTTGTGAAATAACCTAAAGCCGAAAAGATATATCGATGTCAATGACAGTGTGCACTTTTTTTTTCACTAGCTACACTTCTTTTATCAATGGGCCTAGATATGTTCTATTCGCCCCTGCCTAACTTCTATATGGGCCTGGCCTTTTTGGGCAACGGGCTGCGGACGAACCTTTTTTTTCCTTTTCTCCCTCTACCACTGAAACTGAAACTGATGACGAACTGAAGAACTAAACATAGGGCCGAAACAGAGTGGAGAGGACATGCTGAATTCGTACAGCGCAACACTTTTTATTCAAATATACATATCATTACGATTACAAATGATGCCCAATCTATTCACTTACGACTAATTATCATCACATAAACAAATGCGAGAGCAATTACACAAACATAAAAAAGTCCGGCCATCAGCCCCATCAAATTGCCCTGCTTCTGCAATTCGATGAGTTTCTTCATCTGCTTGTTCAGCTTCTTCAGCTCTGCCGTCACTACTGCATCCCCCACAGTAGCCCCAATGGAATGGGCAGATCCAGGGGCCCCAGACCCAGACCCGCCCGATCCAAACTTGCCCAACTTCTCCGCCTCCAACGGTAAATCGAGCTCCCCTGATGCACCCTCCAGTTGAATCCACTCTATGTACTCATCTAGCCACTCAAAATGGGTGCATTGCTTCAATTTCTGAAATTGGAAAGATGAACCCTAAACCCCAAATACGATGAAAAATGGGGAAACTTGGGCAAATATGAAATTGGGAGACAAAAACCAAAATTGGCATATTGAGAAGTAAAATCTCACCTTTCCCTGCTCTGGTTTGCTCTCGCATTTCACGAATTCCCGCCCAAGGTTGCCATTCTTGTCGGTCGTTGTGACTAGCCGCTTCAGGGGTGCGATACGTGAGCATGCAGGGCACCTTGTCATGGGCACTGCGCCATAGCGCGGCCATGAGCGGCGGGAGGCTGAAGCGGAGCTCGACATTGCTAGGCCGCGGCCCGGAACGGCGTTGCTGTGCGTCGTCGCCGGAGAAGAAGAACAACAACGGTCGGGGAGGGGGGAGGATGGGCTCGGGTGCTGCACGGCTCGGGCCACGGCTCGGTGTCCTCTTGTACCAATGCTGACCTGGATAAGTTAGTGGGTCCCACGCAGTGGGTCCTGCTCACCAGACCAATGCTGAGTTGGATAAGTTAGTAGGTCCCACGCTGTGGGTCCCGCTCACCTGATTCGAGTTTTAAACATGTGTCTTTGGATTAGGCAGCAGTGTCGCATGGGAACTATTTTTTCCAACGCAGATGTCGCATGAGAGCTATTGCAGCCAACGACGTCGCATGATAGACAATTCACACCAACAACGTCGCATGAAAGCTATTTGCCCGGCTCAGCGGGGAGTCCAGGAGGCGAGGCACTGGAAACCCTAGATTGCACGAACGTACCAGGAAGAGGCAGGGCGTGCTCGAGATTATTGATGAAGAAACAAATTTCCACCCGTAACCCACATAAGAGTTCGCTGAATAGAAAAGAGGAGACGTGTACGTGGGATGGCGTAGGAGGACTCCCTGTGGTATACGGATGTACAAAGCTAACACCTAAATCGCATGGACAGTTTGCTTCTTATTTTTTAGGATTAACGTGGAGCTTGACCTCCAAGCAAAAATAAAATGCAAAAAAATAGTTGTGTTAATCTACACCGTAATAATTCGACCCCACCAAATTAACGGCTCGTAAAATCTGATTAACATGAGAATTTCTTGGAAGTCTAGAATTAGTATATAATAATAATAATAATAATAATAATATAAAATAATATATATATATTATATATATATAGCTTCTTTATTGTACAAATAAGTTTGTTAGTAGCCACCATATGGAATTGTGGAGTGGCGATCAAGTCCTGCGACCAAATCAATTGGATGTTAGGAAAACATCATGGTTTGCAACACATTCCCCATAACTTCTTCACGTCAAATAGACCACAACTTTTCTGCACTTGTTCACTGCAATACAAGATGCAAGAATATACTACTCCCTCCATCCCATAGTATAGTGTCAAAAACGCTCTTATATTATGAGACGGAGGAAGTAGTTAATTAATCACAAAAGAAAGAGGCAAGTGGATGAGTACATAATTGATCTGGCTGGAAGCTGATGGAACGAACTGGGTCAAAATCAACGTGGATGGCTCTATCATACGGGAAAGAGGAGATTTTTTTTTCCGAAAAGGAGGCTCATTTGGGAAACAGGAGCTGCAAGATTGGGGATGGTTTTACAAGATGACCGGAAAGATTCTGCTTGCTTTGGGCATAGTGCTTCAAGCGTGCACTGATGCGGAAAAAGTAGAAGCTATGTCTTGCGTGGATGGCCTGAGATTAGCATTGACCTAGGTACAACATCCTTTTGTTCTCGAGTGAGACTATTTTGTTGTGGTGTCTGCTATTATAAGCAAGTCCATCTGCAAAGAAATTAAAGCATCAGGGGAGAACTTTGCAGGGTGCTGTATAGCAAAGATTAAGAGAGAGGATAAATCTCTGTCTCATGGACTAGGAAATTAGTACTACATTATAGTTAGAGGGTCTGGTGATGTTTGGGCCTTGCATGTGCGCGCTCCTATAGAAAGTCTTGACTCAATTGATTGTAATGGGTTCTGTTTGAAACAAGCTCTCTCTTTACCCTTTTTTTATCCGGTTTCCAATCAAAACAAAGAGAACTATAAATCTTATTAGGACGCAAGATTGAAATATAACAAGAACTTGGTCATTTATATGAACCGATAATCAATTCATGCTTCAGACATGATGTCAAAATTTCTGGACTACAAAGAAAAATTAACTGAATGTTAAACTGTGCTCCCACAACAAAATGAGCTACTGATTTGTCACTAATTTCAGAAAGAATTGGCATGTTCTAATATTATAACCTTAGCATAAGCATTTTAATTTCAAATACCATATCATTTCGTTCTGCTCTCACTACAACAAGCACACACGATTCGAACTAATTGCCCCATCACAACTTACCACCCTCATTAAGATGCCAAACTCAAAACACAAAAATTCTGACGACACAAACAAACTTCAGTCTATCAAAAATAGGTAGAGATTTCACCCGGGGTAGAGGCGGCCAGGTTAGAGAGAGGTAAGGGGCGGAGTTGAGTTCATGGGCACCTGAAGTGAGCCAATGACCAAACTTGAAAACAAGGTCGATCATACCTAGACAATGAGAAAACGACCAAGATCAATCACGGATAAGAGATGGGAGAGGAGAGAGAGAAGACAATTCACAAGCTCGAGCGCCGCCCTGCCACCGAAGTCGCCATCCAACTTGGCGCCGTCGCTTAAGTTCGACTGCTTCCCGCCGGTAGGACGGCCTCTTCTCTTTCTACAGAACCACTGCAACCGGCTCGCGACCGCATGGATGGAGTGGCCTGCTCTGCTGGCCTGCAGAGAAGGGAAGCCGCCATGGCTGGGTGTCGAACAGGTCGGGACAGAGCAGGTAACCTGGCTCACATGGTGCAGAAAATAGGAGAGCCCTCCCACGATCGATTTTCTCCCGATTAGTCCAGTGGTGAAGACAAGACGTAAATTTACCTCACGTTTTTTATTTGCGCGTGGGGCCACCATGCTGCAACTTACCTAGCAATCCGTGAGGTAAATTTACATTCCTTGATTTGTTTCTTTAGCGCGCCCGTGGTGTGGTACGGCTGGGGTGAGGAATAATTATTCCTCATTCAGGATGACGAATAGAGAATGTTAATTTAGGACATCTAGGTGCCTGGGCACCTTGCTATCCATCGTTGGATCGTGTTCAACGACAGATTTGGACACCAATTTAAATAATTTAATTACTAGTTAATTTGGCAGGCTTTAATTCTTTAACTGTTCCATGTATGCATGTCACATCATAGAAAAGGAAGGTCATTAAAATACCATAGTGAATAAAAATCAACATTTATTATCTCCTTATATACCACTTATTGATTCGTGGAATAAATCACTATGTATGTAAAATACACATGTATGTTACGTAACTTCAGCAATAGGTATACACATACCCACCATATAATTGGGTATACACATACACATATCCATACATGTACCTTTTTTCAAGGCACGCGCATATATATACATAATTTTGTTAGTTGGTATATGCATATCCGCATATGTACATAATTTCGTTAGTGGTATATGCATACCCGCATATGTACATAATTTCTTTGGTAGGTATACGCATACCCGCATATGTATATAATTTCTTTCTTTGCAGGGGGTATGTATACAATTTCGTTCATACGTATATGTATACCACGTATGTACATAATTTCCTTAGTAGGTATACACATATCCGCTATGTATATAATTTCTTTAATACCTAAAAACCTAGAATAAATCATTGGATATATATGTACCCGTGTATGTACATAATTTCATTAATAGGTATATATATACCATGGGTATATTTATATCATTTGGAGTCGGCGCACAATTTGTTGATATAGATAATAAAAATATTTTGTCACGAATATCTCAGAATGGTATCAACTTTTAGGTATACATTTATTCATCTGTGCGTAGAAAAAATTCACAAGCCGACGAGTCACATTGTGCGTACATAGTATATCTATTTCCTTTTATTCTGCCATTCTCTCTCCACCAATTAATGTGTGTTTTAATTCTATTCAAATCAATAAATACAAATGGGTGGACATGCGAGCTATTAAATGCTAGGTTCCTGGGCACCTATAGGTAACAACCACCATTATTCACACATACACATGTATGTATGTATGTATGTATATATATATATATATATACACACACACAATTAGGTATATATACAATTTTTTCTACATGTTGCCTTGGTGCCTTCGGAGCACGATGACAATTGGGAGTGGTTCACGGGGCGGTAGCGATCTATGACCTGATCGAGCAAAAATCTCACTATTTCCTCTTGAAGTGCTCGTATGAACTCTCTTGGTAGGAGCAGGTCCCGCACATTTTTGAACTGTCAAGAAGGAGATCAATATGCGTGTGTATTAGTTGTGTAACTAGATATCGATAATTATGTAAAATTTGTAAATAGTGTTCTAGCAAATGTACCCATTGATGTCTATCAGATTTGCTCCTTTTGGACGCCAGCATGCGAATGTTCTCAAAAATGTAGTATACACACACTTCAGTCCCCGGCGCCTGCTTCAGGACCTTTACGAGAATATAATTTAATCAGATAATAATAAATCAAGCATGATAATTAATTAATGGTATTGAAACAAGAAATAAAGAGATGGAAGCTAGCTAGTACTACTTAATTACTTACCTTGGGTCGATACCAAAACAACTTTTGTCGCCATTTGCCTGGAGTCACCTTGATGAACTTTGCCCAAGCCCTGCTCGCTGGCAAATAAAATTAATAAAGGGGTTATTAAATAGTTGATTCAGGAAATGACGAACTAAATAGTCCGAGATATAGTTGATTGAAATTACCTGTCGACTATCCCCTTCATGATGGTGAAGTCACTTTTCTTTTTTAAGTAGTGAGTCCAGTACTTCAACTTTTCTTCTTCAACTCTAATGACTAACAAGATCCAGTGGTAACTGCATGCGCACACATTTGCATGTCTTAATTAAGCGGGCATGTGCATAACACTAATCAACTAGCCTAAACCCTATATACTTAATTATTAACATCTAGCTAGCTAGTAAGCAAAAAACAGAATTTGAAGTACAAGACGGTGTGACTCACTGGAAGTTGTAAGGAAGTAGTATATCTTCATTGCTATTGAGGCGCTTCAAGAACTCTAGCATTTTATTCTCTACATCTTGTTTATACCATTCCAATTTCCATGTGTGTTCATTAATGGTATTTGGGTCAATGAACCCAATGCCATAGCGTCCAGCTTTTTTCATTTCATACATCTTCATCCTGCATAATACCACAAAAAACAATATAGTGTGGATGATTACAGGTAATGATCGATCAATGACCACTAAAGCTAGCTTGAGACTTAAATTACAGAAAGAAATCACTTACAGACAATAGCAACTGATGAGAGATTTGTCGAGTGCTTCTTGATTGAATGACTGAAATATTTCTGAATACTCAACGGACAGAGCTAGCTTATGGAAGTAATGCTCTTCCTTGACTTTCACCATGAGGGACTCTCGATTGGAACTCTTGGTAATTTTCATGTACCAATCATGCAATTCATACATTCTCATTGGGAGGTTCTTGACTTCCTCGGGCTCGACCAAAGGTTGGCCGCGGGCATATTTACGTTTCATTTCCTCCTCTCTAAGCGGACACATAGGCTCGATCTCGAGGAGTTGTCCAATAGTGATACCGAGCATTTTAGCCTGCCTTATATGCTCCTCGGTTATTACCAGATTGCCCAGCTGGGGAACGGTTTGCCCACATATATATAGGGCGCCGGTACTCTCATGTGTTGGCACAACAAGTGGGGGGATCGATTGCGCCGCCTGTTCTCCCAGCTGGGGAATGGTTTTTCCACATTTTTTGCCAGCTGCTTGGCTCGAGCTCGAGCTCGACTCCTTCTGTAGTCGTGCTCGATGTGCCTTCCTGAGTTGGCGCTCATAGTCTGAGTCAACAGGCCTGGGAGCTGGTGGTCTAGCCGTACGAATAAAGTGGTCAATCTTCTCCTCAGGCACTTTCTCCCTTGGTGACGGTGCCGGTTTCGGTCCAAAATGGGCGTCCACTTGGGCCTTCACTATGGCTGTGTTTTGCTCCTCGATCATGTCATAAGCCCTCTAGGGAAGAGGAGTGAGGCTTGGACCATATTTATATCGCTTGCCTCCGCTTGCGCCTCCTGCACTACCTCGACTCGTACCTCTACGCACCATAGTTGCGTCTGCTCTCTTCCGTGATTGCTGAGGCGGCGGACGTGGCTGAGTTGGAGCAGGAGGAGTGGCATGACGCTTTGTCGGACTTGAAGTGGGAGGAGTGGCCTGACGCGGTGTCAGACTTGAAGCAGGAGGAGTGGTCTGACGATGTGCCGGACTTGAAGCAGGAGGAGTGGCCTGACGCTTTGCCGGACTTGAAGCAGGAGGAGTGGCCTGACGCTTTGCCGGACTTGAAGCAGGAGGAGTGGCCTGACACGGTGTCGGACTTGAAGCAGGAGGAGTGGTCTGGCGCTGTGCCGGACTTGAAGCAGGAGGAGTGGCCTGACGCTTTGCCGGACTTGAAGCAGGAGGAGTGGCCTGACGCTTTGCCGGACTTGAAGCAGGAGGAGTGGCCTGACGCAGCGTCGGACTTGAAGTAGGAGGAGTGGTCTGACGCTATGCCGGACTTGAAGCAGGAGGAGTGGCCTGACGCTGTGCCGGACTTGGAGGAGGAGGAGTGGCATGGCGCGTTGGTGGACTTGGAGGATCGAGAGTCTGCTGATGCGGTGGCGGACTTCGAGGAGTTGGCTGACGCGGTGTCGGTGGCCTTGGAAAGATGATGCAATCCTTTCTCCATAGGATGATACGATGTTTGGACTCTCCCAGTGTGTGCTCCTCATCACCTCCAGGAATGTCAAGCTCTAGCCCCGAATATTGGTCCATCACTTCATCAACCATGACACGAGCATAGCCGGATGGAATCAGGTTGCAATGGAAGGTTGCATCGGGGGAATTTGTATAAGCAATGGCGTCCGCCATCTTCATGGATATGTTCTTCATTTTGAAGTGTAACTCACAGTTAGTGATCTCCTTGATGTCATCCACAGGGTATCTATCCAGCAGTGCGTCACCTGGGGCGGAACCAACGCTGCTTCTCGGAATGGATGGGACGGTGCTATCCAATGCTGGATCATCCACTAGCTGCTGCCGCTGCTGAGATCCCCTTTCCTGGCTAAGTGAGTCGATCTACTGCTGCTACGCTGGAATTTGAGTTCCAAGTCTGCGTGCCCTGATTCTAGGCCTTGAAGGCGTTCTACTTCCTGCTTCCTCTGCTCCTCCTCCAGCTTCCTCTTCTTCTCCTCCTCCATCTTCCTTTTTGCACGGCTTCTGTAGTCGGCGTTCCAGTCCGAAAAGCCTTCATACCACAGAATAACACCCTTGCCTCGTGTTCTTCCCGGGTGTTCAGGATTTCCCACGGCGCGCGTAAGCTCGTCGTTCTCTCTGTTGGGCGTGAACACCCCCTTTCGAGCATCTTCTATTGCTTGAAGTAACTTACCTTCGGCTCCTTTTAGACTTGTCTTCTTCGAAACCAGGCATGTCTTCGGGCCCAACGCCCCCCATGCGCACAGAACCAAGTTCTGCACCTGGGGGGCCAGCTCCTAGTAACTGGAGTGACATCTGCATCCAGCATCTCTTGCTCAAACTTATACCACTTAGGCATTGCCACCGCGTAGCCACCTGGCCTCAACCTATGGAACTACTCCTTTTTGCGGCATTGGCCTTGTTTTTTCTCAACCATTCCTTAGATAATTCTGATTCCTTGAATTTCACGAAAGCGGGCTGGTGTTCTCTTTGGTTCTCCAGTGTTCCCTTGAATTCTGGAGTCTTATTTCCTCTTTTGACGTAGTTGGCCCATACAGTTTTCTTGTGTGTGTTGAATGCAATTGCCATCTTCCTAAGAGCAGCATCCTTGACTTTCTGCACATCTGCATCCGTGAAATGATCTGGTAGGGTGAAATGTTCCATGAGCTTTTCCCAAAGCAGAGATTTTGCTCTATCGTCAACAAAACTAAGATCTGGACGTTTCTTTGCTGGTTCTTTCCATTCTTGAATGGAGATCGGGAGTTGGTCCTTCACAAGAACTCCGCACTGACAAATGAACTTGTTCGCAATGTTCTTAGGCGTGATTGGTTCGCCATTAGCTTTGATGGCATCGATGTTGTACTTTACACCGTCCTTCAACTTTTTGCATGGGCCTCGCTTTGTCCTACTTCCTGTAGAAGCAGATTTGCCCGATCCAGAGGGCTGAAAGAAGAAAGATCGATTCGTTAATATATCTTCAAATCAAAAAATGTGATGATCACCAGATGCCAGCTTATATAAATATACCTCGCTGGTCTCTATTATTTCAAGATCAACATTGTCGGCGTCATCATAATCATAATCATAGTTCATGACTACATCAATTCGGTCCTCGTGATCAAATATCATATCATCACCCTCCCTGGTATTGTTCAGATATCTGGTGCCATCGTAATATTTATTCTGATCATCTGGCCCGCGAGGGCTGTCTATGATCTCAAACATGGCCTCTTCTCCCTCTCTACCGGTATTGTCCGCCATAGCTTTTATTTGACTAATCCAGAAGAAATATAAAACAATTTAGTATTCAAATTACAATGCATGTATGCAATCAATAAGGAAAAACTGAATCATATTACATAATATGCATAGTCTTGAATAATATATAATCTCGAATACATCATCTCGAATAATATATAATCTCGAATACATCATCTCTAATAATATATATAATCTCGAATACATCGTCTCGAATATTATATATCGAATACATCACGGGCACGCGGTGGACACCCAAAGAGAAGGAACCATCACAGGATCATAGCTCCGGTCATCTCCCCAAAGAACCTGCCAGGTATTGGGGAACCTGACGTCCATAGCAGCTATGTAGCGACAGACGTGCTCGTCCTCCTCCCTGACAAGGCGACGCACCACCTCCGGCGGGGTGATACGTGTCCGTCATATCTATAATTTTTGATTGTTCCATGCCAATATTATACAACTTTCATATACTTTTAGCAACATTTTATACTATTTTTGGGACTAACATATTGATCCAGTGCCCAGTGTCAGTTCCTGTTTGTTGCATGTTTTTTGTTTCACAGTAAATCCATATCAAACGGAGTCCAAACGGAATAAAAACAGGTGGAGAATTTTTTTGGAATATTTGTGAAATATGGGAAGAAGAATCAACGCGAGAAGGTGCGCGAGGGGGCCACGAGGCAGGGGGGCGCGCCCCTGACCCTCGTGGGCCCCCGGTAATGCGGTCGCTGCTCTTCTTTGGCCGCAAGAAAGCTAATTTTCGGAGAAAAATATGGGCGAAGATTTCAATCCAATCGAAGTTACGGATCTCTGGATATATAAGAAACAGTGAAAGGGCAGAATCCCAGAGCGCAGAAATAGAGAGAGACAGAGAGACAAATCCAATCTCGGAGGGGCTCTCGCCCCTCCCACGCCATGGAGACCATGGACCAGAGGGGAAACCCTTCTCCCACCTAGGGAGAAGATCAAGGAAGAATAAGAAGAAGGGGGGCTCTCTCCCCCTCGCTTCCGGTGGCGCCGGAACGCCGCCGGGGGCCATCATCATCACCACAATCTACACTAATACCTCCGCCATCTTCACCAACATCTCCATCACCTTCCCCCCTCTATCTACAACGGTCCACTCTCCCGCAACCCGTTGTACCCTCTACTTGAACATGGTGCTTCATGCTTCGTATTATTATCCAATGATGTGTTGCCATCCTATGATGTCTGAGTAGATTTTCGTTGTCTTATCGGTGGTTGATGAATTGCTATGATTGGTTTAATTTGCTTGTGGTTATGTTGCTGTCCTTTGGTGCCCATCATATGAGCGCGCGCATGGATCACACCATAGGTTTAGTTGTATGTTGATAGGACTATGTATTGGAGGGCAAGAGTGACAGAAGCTTCAACCGTCAGGGATGACATGCTAGCAGTGGCCTCTCCCACATAAAACTTGCTATCGGTCTAGTAAAGTAATCAATTACTTAGGGATAATTTCACAACTCCTACCACCATTTTTCCACACTCGCTATATTTACTTTATTGTTTCTTTATCTAAACAGCCTCTATTTTTTATTTGCGCTCTCTTTATTATCTTGCAAACCTATCCAAAAACACCTACGAAGTACTTCTAGTTTCATACTTGTTCTAGGTAAAGCAAATGTTAAGCGTGCGTAGAGTTGTATCGGTGGTCGATAGAACTTGAGGGAATATTTTTTTCTACCTTTAGCTCCTCGTTGGATTCGACACTCTTACTTATCGAAAGAGGCTACAATTGATCCCCTATACTCGCCAGCTCCCTTTGCACCGAACGTGGCCCACGTGAACGCCACCAAAGGAGATTAGAGTCGACGACAGGACCCGGGGCCGGGTTCCTCACCAAGCGGTGCGCCCCTGAAGGTAACACCTCCCAGTGCCAGCCCGGCGGAGTCCAGTCCCAGACACAGGTCCTCTGAACCAGGACATCGTCGCGAACGGGTCGATGGCGAGGATGCGGGACGGGCATCGTCGAAAACTAATACTATATGCAAATGTAACATTTTTTTTAATTATTTGATTGTGATATCTTACATACAAATTCTAAATTTCTATAAATAAAATTATAAGAAACTAAAAAAACATCGATCATCGTCTAACAATTTGAAATTAATCTAATTCATCTAGCTAAAACTAACATTTCTATATACTAAAATTTATAACAATTGTATAAAAAATAGAAAAACAGAAAAAAAAAACTTTGACATTATACTATAACTAACATTTCTATGTACTGTTTGACATTTCTATGCGACGGCGACGGCAAGGCGAGGTCGATCCAAGGCGACG
>NW_024120624.1:0-11173 GCF_003073215.2 Triticum urartu
CGAAAACGAAAGCCCCGCCCGCGGCCCCCCCCGCCAGTGCCCAGTCAGTGGAAAATGGCTGCTTTACTTTACTTTACCCCTCTCGTCCGGTCACCCGCTCGGGACCTCCTTAAGCTTGCGGCACAGAACTGTAGCAACATTTGAAAAAATAAGTAAGAAGAACATTTATTATTAAAAGTTTTTTTATTCCAGACATTTTTTGAAATTTCCGAATAGTTTTTATAAATGAAAAAATAATTGCAGATTGTGCAGAAATTTTGTAATAATGAAATTTTTGAAAAATCACGAATAGTTTTTGAAAATGAAAATATTTCCTTAAAGTGATGATCATTTTTTGATAGCGAGCATTTCGAAAAAAAGCACAAACAACTAGTGAAAACACGAACTTCTTTTGGAACTCAGAATATTTTTTTAAACATGAACAAATTTTGAAATTATGAACAAAAAAATAAAAATAAAAGAATAAAGTGATAAAAGAAAAAAAAACACTCAAGAAACTTCTATCCCAAAACCGCTCAAGAGAAGCCCAAGACCGGATCCTCTGGTACCTTTACAATGTGCCAGCCTATTTAACAAGTTCACTTCCTCTCCCCTGTGTGTTTTTGGCGACTGTTCGATACAGGAAGGGATCAACTAACTAAGGGTACCCCTTGCGGGTGCCTCGCTAGGGTCACTTTGGCGGGTTGAAAGTGCCCAAAGTGGTGGGTTTAGCCGCCGACACGTGTGTTGGGCGCTTCCTCGGAAATTGTCTTTTTGTTTTTCTGTATGCGTTTTCTGGTTTTAGATTGGTTTCTTTTGTTTTCTATGTGGCTTTTTGGTTTTTTCTAGGTTTTGTAGAGAGAAACATTCAAAAAACTTCAGCATAAAACAATTGTGCTCTCACGAGAGGCACATATTTGCTTCCACGAAAAGCACAGATGTGCCTCTCAGAAAAGAAAAAAAATACTTTTTTTCACAAAGAGGGACATATTTACTCCTCATGGAGGCACAACCTTTTTTTCCGCAAGAAGCAAAACTGTGCCTCTAGGAAAGTATAAAAAAAGTGTTTTTTTCTTCTACGAGAAACACAAATTTGCTTTCAGGTGAAGTACGACTGTGAGTCTCGGAAAGGGAAAAAGTGCCTTTTTTTTATTCCACAAGTGGCATGGATTTGCTTTCGGGTGTTTTCCAGAAAGGAAAAAAAGTGAAGAAAAAACGTGCTTCCAAGTTCGGGTATTGTCTTTCATTTTTTCATGAAAAAAAAGTTCATCGAAACCTATTAACATGGATCTAGTTTCAAAGATCTCAATGCGAGAAATCCAAACTGTTCGGGATTTGAACGCCCGGTTCAAGAGATAAAACATTTTGAATAGATGAATCTATGAAAAAAACTCCTAGATGCAGTGCGCCATTTGTCAGTGCCTGAGAAGATAGGAGTGATCTTTGTAAGGGATACCCCTTAATTAGTGACTTCGCCCCTCAAAATTAATTAGTGACTTCGAGGAGAGTGTCTTGTGACAGTTTGATGCAACGAGCGTCAAATAGGGTGCGGCTATGGCTCGCTTTAAGTGAGAGCAGCGCACTAGTGGGCCGATCCAGTAGTGTTCCATTTGATTTTTCTTTGTTCATTCATTTCTTGAGATTAGTCATTCATTGGTTCCTTTTTTCTTTTATTTTTTTAAATTGAATTTTCCTTAATGCATATATTCTAGAAATCAATTTACTTACATTTTTTGAAAAGCAATATAGCGCATTTATAAAATGTTACGTAATGTAAAATAAATTGTATGTGCAAGTTTTCAACAAATGTACCATTCAAAAAATATATTTCAAGTGTATTAAAAAATGTCCACATGAATTCAAACACTGTTCAACGAGTATTTCAAAAACATGTGTTTTAAAAGAATGTTCATCATGTATTTCAAAATGCTCAACATGTAACGAAATAATGTTCAGCATGTATACATAGATTGTTTACCATGTATACGAAAATTGTTCCACGTTTATTTGAAGAAAATGTTCATCCCATATTTCAATGTTCAAGGAGTATCTGAAATTTGAAAAATGTTCAAAATTCATTTTGAAAGTGTTAAGCATATATATATAAATATTTTCAAATATGTTTTCCTAAGAATATTCAACAGGCTTTTGAAATATGAGTGTATCAATTTTATTTTGATCGTGTATATGACAAAAATATACAACACTTGGTCGAAGAACAATTAACCATGTATTTGAAAAAATATCATCATATATTTCACAAAAATATTCAAACTGTATCTGAAAAATGTTTGACATGTATTTGAAAAATGGCCAACATGTATGTAGAAAATGTATAAGTTGTATTAACAACGTCTACATGTATTTGAATAAAAAAGAACAAAAATGAAGAAAACAAACAAAATCCTGCTGGTTAAGGTTTTGGAAACAATCTGGAGGTTTTTGGAAATCTTGTAGAAATTTGCTAAACTGTTTTTTCCAGTTGTCTTCTTTACTGGTTTTCTTCTCGTGTTTATATATTTTTTATTTTCTTTTTTTATTTCTGAATAAAATGTTAGACATATTCAAAAATAGTTCTGAATTTTAAAATTTATTTATGTTTTCAAATTTTGTTCATTCTTTCCAAAAACCATGATTTTAAAAAACTGTTCAATTTTTCTGAAAAATGTACAAATTTTCGGAAAATATTTGGAATTCCATATTTAAAAAATAGTTCAGAATTTCGAAAATGTCCACTATTTTCAGAAATGCTCGTAGTTTTTGAAGCATCACTACAGTGCCCAGTACAATGAATCACACACTATAAACTGCTATCTGAACCAGGAAAGTCCAATATGACGTGTGTTGTGTCAAAAATAATTTATTGAGGAACGCGTTGTGTCTCGCAGAAGGTACGAATTAGTTGGGCTGGCCCGTTCGCCGTTTGCGCACGCTAAGGCCTCTTTTGGTTTGAAGGATTTTTATAGGAATTTCATAGGATAGGATTTTTGTAGAAAAAATTCCTTGCCCTTTGGTTAGTAGGAATGGAATCCTATTCCTATGGAGGAATTTTTCCTATCCTCCACATTTCATAGGAAAATAAAAATTAGGCTAGACTCAATGGAAAAAATCCTATGAAGTGAATGAAAGGACATTTTATTTCCTTACTCATAGAATTTAAGATGCATGTCATCTCATTTCTTATGACTTTTTTATTTTTATAATTTTCTTATCCTATGAACCAAAGGAGACCTAAAGTAAAAAGAACGATGGGAAAGGGTGTAACAGGGATCCATACCTGGCTGAAAGGGATAACACGCGCACTCCTAACCACTAAGACCACGTTGCACAAACGGTTAGCACTAGGGGCGCGAGGTTCTTTATGCCATCTGTATCGGATTTTATTTTATCATTCTTTTTTTCAGTGGCTTTCTTTATTCTCCTTTTTCTTTCTTTTATTTAGATTCTTTTTTATTTTTATTTTTTATTTTCATTTTTTGCCATTTTGTTTCTTTGTTTTGGCTTATTTTGTTTCTATTTTCGGGTTTCATTGCTCTTTTTGTTATTATTCTACAGTTTTTTCTATGTCAACAATATTTTTCAAATAAACATCTAACATTTCTTCTCCATTTTTTTTTGTTTTTTCTTATGTTTGTTTTCGTTTTCATTCTACATTTTCGTATATGTCAAAACATCTTTTTAATTAGTGATCAACATTTTTTGCATACTTGTTCAATATTGCCCGGACACTTATTCAACATTTTATAAATACTTGTTCAACCTCTCTTCGGCCAATCCTAGATCCTCCAAGGAATTCTTCCTTGTCGTCTCGTTCTCGTCGGCATCATTCACGTTGACAGAGGAATCAGTGGCCCTCGCGCTCCAATCTTGCATCGGTGGACTCAGTTCGAAGTTTAGGGTTTTCCAGCTAAGTGATCGTCGTTTCAGGTTCTCGGTAGTCTCAAATCGTGTGGGTCATTTTATTTATGGCCTTAAGGATCGGATTTGGCCATATTTTATTTGCCATTTTCATCTATTTCGTGGAGTTACTGATTCGGGTTGTGTTCATTCTGAGATTGGTTGGCACGTGGATAGTTTTCTTCCCGAAGTGGGCTTTCGTCCTATAGCTGTTAAATCTAGATGGCTACAAGATCAACAGAGTAATTTTGATCAGCTGAAAATGGATGTCCAACCCCCGGTGCCTTTGCGATGTGATAAACAAATTTCCTAGCCGGAGTTGAGCCGGCCGCCGGCCGCCGAAGGCATCTCTTTTGGTCAGTTCAACTTTCCGATGATTGCGGATCCGGAGCTGAATATCCGTCTGGGAGATTTTATTTGTTCTGGAAAGGATAATTTGCACGTCGTGCCTTCTTTCAAGGGATCTCGTTTCAGGGAGTCCTACTGGAATTCCATTTCAGATGAAAAGCTATATCATATTATGGATGGCTGGCAAGCGGGCTATTCTGATGTTGATGTTTCCTCTATGGTTCAGATAAAAGATGTGCCAACCCAGGAATATATTGATTCTCGTCTGCTCAAATGCTTAAGCTGCTCTCGTCATGGCCATCTTGCACCAGACTGCCTAGGTACATTTTGCCAACGTTGCATTCGTCTCATTGATCAATGTTTATGTCCTGACTATCAGTATGATCGGATAGATACATGCATGTTGGGTCGTAAGCTACATACCTGCCTAGCGTGTAATCGTAATGATCATTACAGTACTAGTTGTCCTGGGAATAAGAGGTGCCAATCCTGTAGCTTATTGGGTCATACTGCCTGCCGGGGGGGTTGGAATGGGCCAATTTATTGTTGGCGGCCCAAGAGCTTCAAACTACCTATGCCTGGTTTTGGGGAACGGAAAGATATCAGCTGCCCAGGTTGGCGGGATATACACGGTAAAAATCAGGGTCGGTTATGGAAAGTGAAACAGAAAATCCCGAGTACTAGTGACGTGGCTATCCCTCATTGCCTGTCGATACGACTCCCTCCCCCCGCAGCTGTCAACTCCACTGCCCTGGGGGCCCAATCAGACGCAGTCATCCCAGTATCGTCTTCCACCTCCCCTCCCTCCTCTGCTCCTGCCTCACCTTCCCCTGTTCCAAGCCCGGATCCCTCGAAAAACCATAGTGGTGCTGCCATGGCGAACTTTCCGGTCAGGCCTTTCGCCTTCACCCCCGTCGGATCGCACATTGAGCGCGGGCTAGATCATTGTCTGCAGAGGAGGACTATGGTTGTGGATGAGCCGCCATTGAACCACGAAAGTTACGCTCTGATTGAGATCACCCCCCTGTACCAGATCATCAGAAGAGGTATTGGTTAGAGGAAGTTTGTCGGATCATTAGGGAGGATCTAGAGTATCAGATTGAGGACGAGTTTGTCTATCCGATTGCAGTAGGCGGTGTTGCTTTTCTTGATGTTCAGAGTAGAGATGACGCTATTAGAGAGGGGCTGCATGCTTTAACTTAGGATTCTTACTTCACTTTAATCCCCCATGATGAAGGGATTAACATGAGAATGCCTGTTTTTCAATATGAAGTTTGGATCTTGATGCTTGCTTTTCCTATGGATTACATGACTGAACACTATGTTCATAAGGCGGTTTCTCCCTTTGGTAAACTGCTGGCTTGGCCAAGACCCAACGAGAACAAAGCTAGAGTGCTTGTTAAATGTCACATCAAAGATATTGCGGAAGTTCCTCATATCTTGCTTGTCTCCAAAGTTGGATTGCTGCCGGGACTGGGCCGCTCCTGGTCCGTCCCTGTATATGTGCTGAATGGCAGAGACACTGTACCTGGCTTGCAAGGGACTGAAGATACTCCACCACTCCTGAATGCGTCTCCACATCCGTACACTCTGCCGTACTATACTATCATGCATCAAGCTAGGATCAATGAGATGGAGGCCCAACAAATAGCTAATGAGGCGGCTTGGAATGGCAATGAGCAAGCCCAGGATCAGGTGCAAGCCAATGGTTGGAGTTCATGGCCAGTGGTACCACCTCCGTACACAGGTTTCAGTTTCAGAACTTACTTTGAATATGATGGACCGTCTCTGATGGATGGTGTGCCACAAGAGCACAACCTGGTGGACAATTTGTCTGATGTTTGGTCTGAATTTTCATATGTGGAGGATTTGGCTGACAGTTTCATCAATCGTGCTCCTTCTGCGGCTCATGCCTTTGTCAGAGCTGGAGGCTCTGTAGCTGCTATGTTCTTTGCTGCTGACAGTGAGCTGCTTTCATGGATGGGTGGTATGCTCAAGAGGATCTATACCCGCGCTATATTACCTGCTGAGTTTCCCAGTACAACATGTTTCCCACTCAATCCATTCACTGTTATTCAGTTTCAGCTTGATCGTGTGTGCATGGCTCTGCTCGCCCAAGTGAGGCCGGAAATTGATGTTTTTGGATGCATCTTCAGTTCAGCTTTTAGTGTGGGTAATGTGTTTGTTCTGTCTGCCTCATTGGAAGATTCTAACTCGGAGTTGCCAGTTCTGTCTGCCCCCCAATGAGTTTGGATGTGCATGCCTGTGTGGATCGTGTTGTGGGCCCGATCGGGCGTATGATGCTCAAGGAGCCAGCTCATGTGGACACTGTACTTCTTCGTCGCAGTGCACGCTCAAACAAATATGACGGGTTCAGGGTGCCTCCACTTACTGACAGAAGAGCTACAACGTCCAAGGTCAAGCCTAGGAAAGATCCCTCTCTTTCTGGCCCCTCCACTGATGGCACACCTAGCGCTAGGAGGCATGGCAAGGTATCTGATACTATCCCACCTCCTACTTCTATCCATGCTATTCAGTCCATTGGGACTGATATGTGTGGTGTTCATCCGAGTCAGTTAAGCGTAGGGAAGCTGCTTGCTATCCAAGGTGGGTAGAAGAGGGATGCCATAGATCCCGATGCAGCTTAAAGCGTGGAAAGTTCTCTGTTGGAATGTCCGAGGGATCAACTCAGACAAGAAGCAACTGGCGTTGCGCAATGCTATCAGTAGTAGTGGTTGTTCAGTTATCTGTTTGCAAGAAACTAAGCGTGTTACCTTTGATCCTGATTTTGTTAAACTTTTCTATCCCAAAAATTTGATAAGTTTGAGTGGGTGCCCTCCCAGGGGGCCTCTGGTGGTTTAATTGTGTCATGAGACAGCTCTGTATTCTCTGGCAGTGTGTTTTGCTCTGAATCTTTTGCTTTGGGCATTCAATTTACTTCAATGCAAACAGCCAGGTCTTGGAAACTCGTTAATGTTTATGGGCCTTGCGCTGGGTCAGGTAGAACTGCTTTCACATCATGGCTGTTTGATATGGATATACCTGATGATGAGGACTGGTTAATCTGTGGGGATTTCAATTACATCAGAGCGCCAGATAATCGCAATAAGCCGGGGGGATGTTAATGACATGCTTACTTTTAATGATTTCATTCACTCTCAGGCACTTGTTGAGTTACTGATTAAGGGTAGGCAGTACACGTGGAGCAACATGCAGACTGATCCATTGCTTGAACAAATTGACTGGTTCTTCACCTCGTCCAACTGGACTTCAAATTACCCTAACACCAGAGTGGGTCCCTTTCCCAAACCAGTGTCTGATCATACTCCTTGTATGATTTCGATTGAAACTTCGGTCCCTAAAAGTAAGGTGTTTAGGTTTGAAAACTTCTGGATATCCCACCCAGGATTCTTTGATCTGGTGCAATCCACCTGGGAGAAACACTGCTATGCACCAAACTCGGTGCAACTTTTGTGCAAGAAATTTAAGAACTTAAGATATGCTCTTAAACGATGGAGTAAACAGATTTCTAGTTTGAATCTGTGTATTGATAATTCCAATTGGGCCCTTCTGGAACTTGACCAATATCGAAGACAAAAGATCTCTCATAGTACCGGAAGCCAACTTAAGGGTGATTCTCAAAAACCATCTAGTTACCCTCCTTGGCTACAAACGAGAATATTGGAAAAGGAGGTACACGTTCCGCTGGTTTACTTGTGGAGGTGATAACACCAAATTCTTTCACTCTGCTGCGTTTGAAAGATATCGTAAAAATTCCATAGCTTCGCTGAAGCTTCAGGATGGCACGGTAGTAACTGACCATCTGGGTAAAGCAAAAGAGTTGTTTGACACTTACAAGGAGAGATTGGGCAAGAAAGGAGAGTACGAAATGAAGTTTGATCTGTCTAGAATCATTAAAAAGATGGAGGGTCTAGAGGATCTAACCACACCTTTCACACATGATGAGATTGACAGAGTCGTTCGAGAGATGCCATCGGACAGAGCACCTGGCCCCGATGGATTCAATGGATGCTTTCTGAAATCATGTTGGCACATTATCAAAGACGATTTCTATAGGCTATGCAATGCTTTCTATGATGGTGGCATTGATCTCCAGAGTCTAAACTCGGGTTTTATAACGCTCATCCCAAAAACCCAGTCGTCGGAGACTGCTAATGACTTCAGGACCATCACATTACTCAATTGTTGTCTGATACTGATAACTAAGTTGCTGGCTAACCGTTTGCAGAAACTTGTGCTCAAGATCATTCATCGGAACCAGTATGGTTTTCTGAAAGGGATATCGATCCAGGACTGCCTGGCCTGAGCGTTTGAATACATTCACCAATGCCAAGCATCGGGGAGAGCCTGTTGTATCCCGAAACTTGATTTCGCGAAGGCGTTCGATACCATCCAGCATGAACCGATGATTGAGATTATGCAGCATATGGGATTCAATGAAAAGTGGTTAGGGTGGATCAAATGTATCTTTTCCTCTGGCAGCTCTTCGGTGTTGCTTAATGGAACCCCAGGGAAACAGTTTGACTGCCTTTGTGGGGTGCGACAGGGAGATCACTGTCGACGTTGATCTTTGTTCTCGCAGCGGACCTATTACAGTCAGCGATCAATGATGCCACTCGGTCTGGTTTGCTGCAGTTACCCCTGCCCACTTCTGACAGTAACTATCCTGTAATTCAGTATGCAGACGACACGATCGCTGTGTTGCCTGCTTGTATCTCACAAGCGCAAGTGTTGAAATCTATCCTGGTTGACTACGCGAAGTCGGTGGGCCTTAAGATCAACTTTCACAAGTCGACTTTGGTTCCCATCAATTCTGATCCGGTGCCGGCGGAGGAAATTGCAGTCATTTTTGGCTTCTCTATTGGCAACATGCCGTTTACGTACTTGGGCCTGCCCATGGGCACCACGCGCCCGAGCGTGACTGGCCTGATGCCGCTGGTCACCTCGCTTCAGAGGAAGGTGCCTGCTGCAGCTTCGCTCCTAGATTACGGCTCCAAGATAACATTGCTCAATTCTGTGGTCACCTCTCTGGATATCTATGCCATGTGCTCCATCAAGATAAACCCAAAGATAATTGAGCACCTTGATAAACTGCGCATGTCATGTCTTTGGGTGAGAAAGTCAGACGATGGGTATAGGGGTAGCTCGCTGGCAGCTTGGGGAATGGTGTGCAAACCCAAAAGCAAGGGAGAGCTGGGGATCATTGATCTTAAGACCCAAAACCAAGGGTTGTTGTTGAAACAGCTTCACAAGTTCTATAACAAATATGATGTTCCCTGGGTAAGTTTGGTTTGGGATACCTACTATGTGGGCAAAATACCACATGCTTCTGACCCATGTGGATCTTTCTGGTGGAGAGATCTCATCCAACTATCTGATATATATATACAGAGGGGTCACCAAATCGGAGGTTTTGGCTGGGGGCACGATCCTGTTTTGGAAAGATAATTGGAATGCTGAGATTTTTCAGGACAGATACCCGAGAGCATTTTCCTTTGCTAAGGAACCAGACATATCGGTGAGGTATCTCCTATCCTCTAAGAGGTTGGGAGATGTGTTCCACCTGCCTCTAGCTTTGGAGGCTACAAATGAGGTTGCTGGACTGCAGTGAGAAACCCTGGAGACCTCAATGACTGATGACAAGGATGTGTGGTCTTGTGTTTGGGGAGGTGGTGAATTTCGATCTTCAAAATACTATGCCCACTGTTTTAGCCAGATACAAGTTGATGAGATTTTTGGCTGGATCTGGAAAAGCAAATGTACAATGCAATGGAAGGTGTTCTTGTGGCTGCTGTTGGCTGACAGGTTGAACACTAGAAATATGCTTAGGAGAAGACATTTCAAAGTCCAAAATGATGACTATACCTGTCTACTCTGCCACCACCCGCCCGCGGAAGATATTGTTCACCTCTTCTTCACCTGCCCCTTCAGTCAGAGATGCTGGGATGCTTTGGGGATACAATGGCCAAATGACACTGACTGGGTCAGAATGCTGCATGAGGGCAAGGACAGATGGGCGAGGCCGATGTTTTTAGAAGTTTTTGCAGTCGTTGCCTGGGGGATCTGGAAGGAGCGGAATGATAAACACTTCAGAGGAATTCAACCTTCTTTTGATTCTTGGAGGAACAGATTCAAGCAGGACTTTGCCATGCTGGTTCATCGATCAAGGCAGGAGCAGGGCCCTTACATTCTATCAATAGTTAACTTGCTTTGATTTCGTATTCTATTTTGTTAGGCTACTTATCTAACCCCCACCCCCACCCTCCATGTAATTTGTATAGTGCTGGACACTCTAACCCCCCTAACTTTATCTTATTAATATAAAAGGCAGTGAGAGAATCTCACTGTCATCAGTTCTAAAAAACGTTCCATAAAACATGATTTTTTAAGAATATATTGTATTTCTAACAAATATGAAGAATTTTGGAAATCCTGAACATTTTTCAAAAATCAAAGAACATCCAAAGTTTGTAAACAATTAAAAAAACATTTTTTATTGTGAAGTATTTTTGAAAACACGAATAATTATTTGAATTTGTGAACAAATTTCAGGACCGAATCTTGCAAAATGAAGTTAGATGTCCTCTAATCAGTTTTGGCAAATTTTAATTACGTGGTTGCTAAGGTTTCCAGATAACAGTAACGACCTACGTGTACAATCAAGGCAATGATTCTTGTTGCTAGATTAACTTTCGGGGTGTGGGAAAGAAGAGACTTAATTAAAAATCTCCGCCCGCACACTAAACTTGGACAAATACGCATGACCCCCTAGAGGATTGTTCATCTTCATTGCCCTCTTGTGTATGCGGCGGTTCATTATTCTTGATTATGATGAAGCCCAAAGAACTGTTAGCAAATCATCATCAGACAGAGCGGATCGATTGCCAGAACCTTGTAAAAGCGACATCATACCGTCAATGAGCTGAAC
>NW_024120625.1:0-8867 GCF_003073215.2 Triticum urartu
AACCGCATCAACACTCGAGGGAAGCATAGAAAGAACATCAAACCCTCACATCCACATGTGATCTATAATTCTATATCGAAACATGCGTCTATTCATAGAACCGCTCATGATGCTACCGCTGGGAAGTGTAGTAGAAAACAAAAAAATTCGCCCTACGATCACCCAGGAACAATATGAAGATGCATATAGGGTTTGGATCAATGATCGCTACCGACTCCGAAGTGCGGCAAAAGTAGACGAGTCGATGTAGATTGTACTTGGAGTCCCTCAAACCATTGATGACGATCCCGCGAACCACTCTCGAACGATCCCTCAAACAGAAGACCAAAAACACGGCCTCTCAACTTGGTTACAAGCGTACGGTCTTCACGATCCCGTAGCGCTTCACTGTCCAGAGCTAATCGTAGCCAGAGAATTAGAGAGAGGAGAATACAATCACATTGGGCTTCTAATTATGAGGATTAGAGGAACTAGATCTAGCTCTAATTAGTCAACTAGGACCAGCTAGAACTAGAGGAGGCTCCAAAACATGTGTATCCAAAAGGGCCAAAACCTTAAGTATATGTAGGTTAGAGGGGGAGGGAGGGGCAGCCACCAAGGAAGGAAAGACCATACTTGGGGCACCAGCCAATGGCGGAGGAGTCTCCTGTTGGACTCCTCCCCTAGTCCAATTCGACCTTCCCCTTTGGAAGTGGGGGGGGGGGCACCTCCACTTGGGCCATGGTGGCCCAATACTCCTTCACGGTTCCACCACTAGGCCTTTTAAGGGCCATTGATATTAAATTAAATATAAAAGACTCCTAAAAATTACTAGAGCCTTCTATTATTAATTTAACAGATCCGAAAACATTTTCTACCTATATATCATTTATCGGTAATACTCGGTATTGTCCGATAAACCCTGAAACCCTTCCGGTGACCCCAAAATACTTCCGGTTCCTCTCTGAACTATTCCGAGTATTAATGATACAATTCCACAAATAAATCCTCAATACTCTCGTCCTACTAACAGTCACCAGATCGTGATTACCTTAAGCTTGTGACCCCTTAGGTTCGGTAAATCATGGACATGAACGAAACCCCTTCGTTCAATGACAGATAGCAGAACCGTGGACGTCCATGTTGATCCCTATGATTACATGAATGACATTCAAGTGAATCTTTGGTTATTATGAGATGTTTCCTTTGCTTTGCTATACTTTACAAAACCCAAGGTGTGCCAGTATCTTCCTGACAGGGGCGGAGCTGGGCCCCGGGCACCCAGGGCCCAGGCCCGGGGCGTGGGAATTTTACCCAGCTTGATGGCGTGGGAATTTGTTTTGGGCCCGGGGTACAGCCAATTAAAGGAGGCCCGAAGTGAGCGATTCAGCCACGAGCCCACGACCGCAAACTGGCTACACGAGTGCACGACCTAACTCAGATGTACAGAGGCACATGACTCGCCCGTCTCCAGCGATCGAGCCGCCTCCTACCCGCCTCCCTGCTCGGTCTGTCGGTCGCCGTGGCGTCGTCGCCGTCCGGCATACATCGGCCACCTCCGTCCACTTCTCTAGGCAGGCCCCTGCTACCCTGGTCCCTCCCCGGCGGCCCAACGCCACCCCTGTGTGCGCCGTTCGTTGTGGCGCGCCGTCCCTTTCTTCTCTTGCCCTGCCTAACCTTGATAAATTTCTTTGATTCTTTGCAGTTTCTACTTGTACCGTGTTTTACAATTTAACATAGTAACCTCTGTGTATGAACTGCACTGAACTAAATTTAATTGAAAAAAATGTGTACTTAGTCATGGAGGAAGAAGGAAAGCCGATTGCAATCTCAGTATTGTACTGTGTGTTGTTGAACTCAAACTGACGTATTGTCGATCTCAAATTGATGTATTTGCAATTCCATTTATGTTGTAGAAATGGAAGATGAAGAGATATTTTTTCGCAGGTGCCCGCAACAAGGGTATAAATTTCTTTGATTCTTTGCAGTTTCTACTTGTACCGTGTTTTACAATTTAACATAGTAACCTCTGTGTATGAACTGCACTGAACTAAATTTAATTGAAAAAAGGTTTACTTAGTCATGGAGGAAGAAGGAAAGCCGATTGCAATCTTAGTATTGTACTGTGTGTTGTTGAACTCAAACTGACGTATTGTCGATCTCAAATTGATGTATTTGCAATTCCATTTATGTTGTAGAAATGGAAGATGAAGAGATATTTTTTCGCAGGTGCCCGCAACAAGGGTGTCTTGAAGTTGAATTCCAAGTATTGATGATGATGATGATATTCTATATCGTTTTCAATCATATAGGTCTCACGAAGGGCTTTTATCACGTCAAAGCGGTAAGTATTTTGATTTGTTTCAATTGATGTTTATGATTTTTTATGAAATTATATATTTTTAAATGACTTGAAGGTGTTGGTTCTTCTACCATCGATCAAGTTATGGGATGCACTGACAAACTATTCAATTGACTTGGTACCTTTTTTTGTATTCCCATATTACTATTTGTACTTCTGTCTCGTTTTATCTATTTTCTTGGATCATTGAGCATCAAGTTTAAATTGTAGATTTATTGATAAAATGAACTTTATTCTGTATGCTTTCACATCATGTATTTTTTCGAAATGGTATGAGTTAGTTTTAAGGCCAAAGTTTTTCCATGTTGCTGAGAAAAAAATTAGGCCCGGGGTTTGCTTCATTCCTGGCTCCGCCACTGGTTCCCGAGTCATGCACATGCTCACTATAACGTTCTTCTCCTTACCGGTTTTGTTCTTCTTTCTCATTCAATTGTTCCGGCATCCCCATGACGTAGTCAGATGTGTCTGGCCAGACGATGATGGATGCAGTCACATCGAGAGGTCCCTAAGAACATCTCTCCGTCGACGAAGGATAAAATCCCACTCTCGAGCTATCTAGTCCCTTGTCAAACTTACCGATGGACATGTAAGTTGCCGTTATGATCACCGTGTTACAGATGATGTTTGAGCAACTCCAAAGTCCACCGTACGGTAGGAAATGACTATGATATTGTCATGGTATGAGGAACTGAAACACATGCTAACACTCTGTGTTATAACAATTGATTTCAGACGATATTCTCTCAAAGTATAACAAACAAGTTTGGGTCAATTCAGTATGATCGTTCTTCTAACATCATACTATAAATGTTGTTTTAGGACTATCATTACACTTAATGATATCCTAAGATCCTGAAAACATGATCACCAACAACACTTGAGCCAGTCTGAGAGGCAAGACTAGGAACCTATACTTTACCATTTATCATTCCACATGTGCGTATGAGTTTTCACCGAATCACATATTCCTGTATCATAACAGTTATAGCATGAAATATAAACTCTTAGTTATGAAAAATACACTAATACAATATTATTGCCTTTAGGGCATATTTCGAACACCAATCTACCCTAGGCAGTAACAATATGGCAAGAATGGACCCATATGCATCAATCTAGCATGACTATGGCAACAACATTCTCATCTAACCACTATCAACACTAGCATTGGTGCGATTCAACCCAAATGTAGTGGATTCAGATCAAATCCGGTCGAATCAGATCGAATCCAATCCAATCCACTATGAACAATCAAATATAACATTGCCCTACTAACCATTACTCGAACTACCCTAAGAACCCTAACTACAAACTCATTTGCAAGGGGGAGATTCGAAGCTTACCGGAGTGGGTGCTGGTGCAGCATACGCCGGCCGTGGAGAAAATCCTGGAGGGAATAGGGGTGCAGCTGCCACCAAAGATGAGCCAGCCATTTCGAGGGCCGCGGTCATGGTTCTCATTGCACGCCAGCTGGAAGATGAGCGCGATGTCCTCGAGCTCCCCTCCCCTTGCACCGGTCATAGGGGTAAACCCTCGAATGGTGGTAAAATACCCCCATAAGTTGGGCTGGTGAAATCCGCAGGCGGTGGGTTTTGAAACCCCGCTGTCATCAAGCCCAAGATCGAGAGGTCTGGCACCGACAGCGGATTAGGAGTTCACGGTGCCGATGCTACATTGGCCCGTGGCGGCAGCATGGTGCACAAAGGGGATGGTGTCCGGAGAGCTACAACGAGATCCCGTCCGGAAGAGGCGAGGCCGACAATCCACCTCTCCTGGATGAGGTTTCTACCGGCGATGGTGGGAGTGGGGGCGCGCCATGATGATAGCTATGCCATCAGAGACACCAAAGGGGAGGTGAGGGGAGAGAGCGTGGGGAGTTAAGAGACGTCCTGTCGTCTCCCGCACTTCCCCACACGTCTAGGCGATCGCCACGAATGGCCCAGAACTACTTTGAGGTTCATTCGGGCCAGGAAACAGATGCAACTCAGTCAACCAAACAGGCCGATTTCATCCCGCATGGGTCTAGCTGGACCTAATGCAGCCTACCGAACGCGCCCCTGGTTTGTTGTTGTGGTGGTATGGTGTCGTTTGTGGTGATATTTCCAGTGGGCTCAGCTAGGAGTGTCATTATGTTTAGTTGGCTGCTTTTATTTTTCTTCGACGCAGGGCAGCGGCATTATCCCCTGGAAACACTAAGGGCCGGTTTTTTTGAGCTATGTTGTGGAAATAAGCTCAAGATAAGCTCCTGTGGAAATAAGCTCCAGATAATAAGCTAGCCAGTTCTTTTTAGTGTCTATTTTTTCAGCTTATGTGTGGTATGATCAGTGAAACGTCTGTAATGTGCTTGGACTATATTGTTATCCAGATTAAACGATATTGCACTATTTTTATCATTTTGTTGCCCATATGAACATAAATTCGACTTTCAAACATCACAACATGTTATAATCAAACATAAGGGAGATCATTGTCTGGCATATGAATATTATACATGCATCATTGTCTCATGTACGAGTACGAGTACTTCAGAAGAAGTACTGAATAAAAAAGATCTTCAAATTATTACATGGTTCTCCCAAAAAAAGCATACACCCTAGAGCTAACCATCAAGAGAAAACACTTGTAGCAATAGCATCACGAATGGAACCCATAGTACCATCATCAATGGGTGCATAATGATGAGAACGGCTCTCCTCATGAGCATAAGATCCACTCTCAAAACCATGTCAAAATGTTGACCACTTATTTTGCTCTCACGAATGAAGTTATGAAGACACGCGCATGCAGTAATGATCTTTGTTTGTGTAACAGGTTTGTACCGTGTGATGCCGAGGAGGATTCTCCATTTCATCTTTAGAACAACAAACGATCGTTCGATGATGTTCTGTAGTGATTAATGTAGATGACTGAAGGTCTCGTATCTCCCTTGTGGCGGTACTTGTTGGAAATCAGGTACATGGTAGTGTTGTCCTTTGGATGGTGCTAGATATCCAACTCTGTTTGGATATCCAAAGTCAACAAGATAATATTTGACTGCATTGATAATAAAGAAAGATACCCAAAATCAATTAGTTCACGCAAAACATTAGAGCACAAGAATGCATGTATAAGTTATTACCGTCCGGAGGGTGTGGAAAGTAGAAATATTCAACTTGTGCATCATTGAGTACACGTGTGTCATGAGCAGATCCAGGCTATCCAGCAACAACAAACGTAAACCTCATATCAAAATCGCAAATTGCCATGACATTCTGAGTTGTTGAACCTTTCCTGTTTGCGATACTTGGGTTGCTCACTTGTAGGCACAACACATTCAATGTGTGTTCCATCTATTGCCCCAATGACATCCTTGAAGTGAGGCCAAAATCTTGTTTTTGTAAGCGAGTCATGAACTTGGGTGAAAGATCGATCTTTGGGTTGAATGTAATCACCGGCCATACAGTACACACACAACAAGATCTTAAAAAAATTGGTTGATGGTAGACTGACTGTATTCAAATCGATCTGCAACATTGTCGGTGGTCTGGCATGACCCCTAAGAACAAGCCACAAAAAAATCTTTACTCTTGGTGGCATCCTGAGCCACAAAAACGACACTGCTAGCTGACAGGCACGCATGGAGAAAATCACTCGATATCGTCCAATCAGCATACTGCAATTGATGTGGTCGTACAAGGCGATCTTAAAGATGATTGCAGCAGCATTAAAAGTTTTTCTTTTTTCTGAAATTAACCTAAGAAAACAACTAGAACTGACAGTGGCCCTGTTTGGATACTCTAACTAAGTTAAAGGCTAGAGTTAGATTCTAACTCTAAACTAACCTTGAACTAACTCTAACCAAAGTGGTGTTTGGATAGCAAGGTTAGATTGACAATAAATGCTCCTTCTCAATCATTTGGCTACTTTAGACCCTATTTTCTGCCGGATTTGATGTGGCCGGCTCTTGTGTGGCCTCCTCTCGCTCACAATTGACATAAACGAACCATGTTTACAAATCAAGCATGCAAAACTTGATAAAAAAATTGTCCATACAAATGAGATGTCCCACTTAAACATAACTTAAACATACAAGTCGTCAATCGAAGCTTCAAAAAATATTACACTCCATAAAACAAAGCATGAGCTAACTCATCACGGAAGGCATTCATGTTGATATCTTCAACAAGAGGTTCGTCTTCTGGCCATGCGGATGCAGAAGAACTAGGCATTGGGTTATAATTTTCATCTGCATCACAAGCATCAAATTCCCTATCCGCAATTCTGCTCTCTCGAATGAAATTATGAAGAGCCATACAGGCAACAATAATTCTACTTTGCTTGTCCTCTGGAAATTTTGGCATGTTCAATAAAATCCTAAATTTCATCTTCAACACTCCAAAGGATCGCTCAACGACATTCCTAACTTTGGCATGTGCATGGTTGAAGGTTTCTTTCATACCTTGTGGCGGCGGGCCATTTTGCCATTGTTGCACATGGTACCTTGTACATCTGTATGGTGAAAGGTAGCCTGGCCGGTTTGGGTATCCCGCATCAACCACATAATACTTCCCTACATATTATGAAAGGCACAGAATGAGACTTAGATGAACTAGTGTAGTTGGATAAAAAATATTGCAAGACAGTTCAAGTCGCAAACCTGGTGGTGGATGTGGAAATTTGTCTTGATGAGTAGTTACGGCATCTTTGAAAACTCTCATGTCATGTGCTGAACCAGGCCATCCCGACATCACAAATGTAAATCTCATGTCGAAATCACAAACAGCAAGCACATTCTGACTGGTTTCATTGTGCCTGTTCAAGTATGGAACCCTCTTACTCTTATCCACCACAACATTCACATGTGTCCCATCTATAGCTCCTATGCAGTCATTGAAGTGTGGCCAGAATACTGGATTTTCTAAGTTTGGGTGCACCTCTGAAAATGTTGGATCCTTAGGTACAATTATGTCATGTGCTAACCTGAGGAGGCATGCCAAAACTCTATTAAATGTCCTACTTACTGTCTCCATAGACCTTCTGAAACGGTTCTCAGCCTGTTTAACTGACTGTGGTGATCCAACAATCCATAAAAACATAGCTAGAGCCTCTACAGATGTCATTTTTGTAGTGGACTTCAAGCCATATGATTGCACCAAAGTATTATGTAGCCTATTAAACAAAGGTCTCTCAACCCTAAACATGTTATAGCATTGGGTATCTCGGGCTAGTGTCTCCTGCACCCAATCCAAACCAGAATATCCACTGACCCTCCTAGGTAGTTTCACAAAGTAGTTATCAGAGTACATACCCAAGATAGGAACCAACTTCAAGATTAAATTCTTGGACTGCACCAAATTGTTGCGGCACATGGATATGATCTCATCCTCACTTGTGCTACCTCCATCATATTCTTCTTCCTCAGTCATGGGGACATGATCTTCTTCCTGCTTCAACACATGTACCAAATCGTCAACACATAGCATAAAACTTGAAGGAATGTAAGCAAATGAAATTAATTCGGCCCGCAGATAAAACAAAATAGGTTCAACACAAATAATAGTTCAACGCCTCACAAACACATGACAGGTTCAACATACAACAATTTAAATAGGTTCAACATCTTAACACACACTTCCCAACTACTCCAAATTGTTGTCTCTGCACCATTTCTTGAAGTAACCCAACCTAAGCTCAGGAGTTAATAGGCCACAAAAGAACTCCCTTTGGTACTCCGTTTCGAACATCTTGGACATAGCATAGACAGAGTCAACTATTTGCTGAACACCGCACTCAAATGCCAGCTCCTGACACCTCTTCACAGAAAATGCAGCCTTCTCATTTGCACGTTTCTGCATTTGCTTAGTGTTGGCTGCGACAGACTCCTTGTAGGTATTGGCTATGTCCTTGACAATTTTCACCATTGGGCTCTTGCTCTTCTTCAATGGACTAGTCAAAGTGCTTGAAGTGCTTAATGACCTCTTGCCCCTCTGGCTCCTCTGGTTGCTTGTACTTGTAGGTGTTCCTTGAAACTCCTCTTCTGCCCCTGCATCTTGCCCTTGAGTCTGACCATAATCATCTCCAGGCACAAAGGCTGTGCTTCCATCCACGGTGCAACCTCTGAACAGTTGATCAAGCAACTCCTCGTTTGCTGGAGGACCCCACTGCAACTTCCTTAGGTATGGTTTCTTCTGCAAGATAGTGAAAATGTAAAACTAGTTAGGATATGAGAGCACACTTCAGAATCTATCTACTATATTATTAAAATGAGTCATCCTGTATGTGCAGCCAAGAAAAAGTGAAAAAGGAGTGCAAAATAATCTGATTCACTAATTGTATAGTGGGTTCAAATTAGAACAAACAAGATTTAAAAATAGTACAATGCGCAGAAGAATAAAGCATTTATATTATGTAAAAATAATTCAGAATTGTAGTTGAACTTCACTTTTTGAGTAAATTTTGTTGCCGCTGACCAAAATAAGCACAACCCACCCTAGCATATGAAACATAAGTACAGTATGTAGTTGAGTCACATCTAGCTAGCCTTAGT